>NW_020175731.1:2613564-2629855 GCF_003031525.2 Neophocaena asiaeorientalis asiaeorientalis
CCCCCAACCCACAAAAAAAAAAAAAAAAAAAAGTGGTATATCCATACAATGCAATGTTATTCAGCTATGAAAAGGAATGAGGTACTGCTACCTGGATAAACCCTGAAAAGATGGTAAATGAAAGAAGCCAGTCACAAAAGACCACATATTGTATGATTCCATTTATATGAAATGTCCACAATAGGCAAATCTATAGAAACAAAAATAAAGTGGTGGTTGCCCAGACCTGCAAGGGGAGGTAAAGGGCATGGAGAAGTGAGTGGTAATGGGTACAGGGTTTCTATTTGGGTTGATGAAATATTTTGGAATTAGATCACGGTAATGGATGCACAACGCTGTACATATACTAAAAACCACTGAAACGTACACTTTGAAAGAGCAAACTTTATGGAATGTGAATTATATCTTAAACTGTTATTTTAAAAAAAGACTTTAAGAGCTCAAAGATGATTTCCCAAAACAGACATCCTAAAATTATCTTAAAAGAGAAAAAAAAGTTTATTATCATCAACCAAAGCACATTTAGTAAGGAATTTTAAATGTTTAAGCTTACAAAGCAATAAAGTTAAATATTATAGAAATCCCCAAATTAATATATACACACTCTAGAAGCTTACAGTCTAGCTCAAGATACACTGGCAGGAAATAAGAAAATATGTTACTCAGCCTTTGCTAAGTTCTAGTATATTAGGCTTTTTTTCACCTGTATATTATATTTTAACTTATATCTCACAACATCCTATTTTTGAAAACTAAAAGTAATGAAACTCAGAAAGGCTGGTTGGATATACTGTACAAATGACTCGTTTCTTCTTAAATATTGTTGTTTGCTCTTGTATAGCTACAACTTTCGTGTTTCCAGCAGAGACATCCTGCCTTTGGATCCTGATCCCATTTCAGCTGTGAGTCAAGGGATCCTGGTTGGTGTTCAGTACACCAAACAGTAACCAAAATAAATATCCTGGAAGCCAGAATCCTAAGGTTGTCTCCCACTCGGGAGGTTGTGAGGTTTCCGTTGTCAGTGTATGTTTCCCTTTCAAGACAAGGCAAGCTATGTATGTGCTAAGTAGGAATGTTACATGATCCACCCCCCCCACCGGTGCTAAAAGGAAAATACGGGTGGAACAGAAGAGAGAAAAATGGCGCCAGAAAGAAAGAAGAGCCAAACTAAATTTGGCATTTCACCTTTCATTTCCCCCCAAACGCTGCCTACCCACAAACCCAACTCAGTGTCAGATGTTTCAAATGTTTTCATTGTTCCTTCCCCCAGCCCAGCCCCAAATCCCAGAAAGAAAGTAGGAAAAAAAAAAAAAAATCAATGCCATACAGATGTGTTTATCCCCTCTTGCCTGGATAAAAGACTTCTTTCAAGTACTGTGCATATCTTCCAGGCCGAATCTGTGCACGCTTAGGAATGCCACATGGCAGTCAGGTCAGGGCTGCTCTTCTGCTGTCCTTTTCATGTCAAACCCAAGCTTTTGTTCTCTGATGTTAAGGTTGACAGATGTGTTCTCAGGCAGCCAGCACACTGAAAACACATGGCGGACTGAAGCCCCTGGTCTCCTTGGCCAAAGCACGGCCAATGACATGAGCGAGACAATTCTGAAGTTTCCCAAGAGGCTCCAGGACCCCACTGGGGTGGAGGTTGGGTGAGATGAGAATGATGTAGAATTAGGACCATGCTCAGGAGACTGGAAATGGAAGAGAAACAGCAGTGAGTCCTCACTTCTTCCTGGGACCTGAAGGTGTGACTATTAGAGCTGGTGTATTAGAAAATACACCGAAGTAGAAGTAGACTTTCTACCAAAGTAGAAGTCTTGGGCGGGGGAGGGCCGGGTTTTTATCTTAAGTGATAGCGGAGGCTCACAGTATCTTGTCTACCGGCACTGTTTTCTGATGTGCACGCACAGGTAAACACACCTCTCTCCCTTCCTTCCCTCTTGCCTTCCTTCCGTTTTCTTTCTGCTTTCTCTTTCCTTCCTTCCTTCTTTCTTTCTATCTGTCTTTCTTTTCTATCCTCTCTCAAACACCCTTTTTTCTATCCTCCCTCATACCTTCCTCTCTCATACTCACGCTCCCATCTTTATTTCTGCTTCCCCTCCCCACGTCTATCCCTTTATTCTACACACACACACATTTCTTCCTCCCCCGCCCCACGCATGCACACGCACACACTCACCCCCCTCTCTCACTCTCATGTCCTTATCAAGTCTCAGTGACCCAAACAAATTGAAGGCTCCACATTTCTACCCTTTATTAACTCTGGGTCCAGATCTTCTTCGTATGGCTTTTCCCAGAGTTCTGGGCTGCTGTTTTTAAGAGACTGGGACAGCTCCTGCTGCCTGCTGAATCTGGAGCCACTTACCGATCTTAGCAGTAAGTCATTTTACATTTACAGAATAGATGGCATTTTTACAAGTGTCTGATCGTCCCAGAAGTCCTTGTCCTTTTCTCCCAGCACTATATTATCTCATTTCTCCCTGTTGCAGTATGGCGCCTCTGCCATGCTCCAAGTGCAGACAAGGGTCTCCTCGACATGAGGGACCCGGTCAGACAGAAGGCATCTGTATCACTTCTGCCCGGGTTCTGTCCCACACTTTATTCTCACCCACTCTCTGTCTGTACTCTTGCCAGCCCATCTGAGTCTGGAACTTGCCAGCTGCTGCCCCTTGTGACCAGAATTTTTTAGGAAATTTTATTAAAAGCCTAAGAGAAATGTAATCTAAATTTGTGATGCTATGGCGAGAACACGGGTTGAGGGGGGCAACGCATCTGTATTTCAACATTACAGGAAAGTAGGTGTGCTACCTTAGTGTGACAGAGCCTGCTGGTTGTCCCCAGAGATGCATTCTCCCTTTATTCCTCCACAATAGAATCCCCCAAATATTGGCTGGGTATGTAGCCACCAGAATAAATACTACACTCCCCCAAGCCCACTTGCAGCTAGATACAGACATAAGACAAAGTTTAACCAATGGGATGTAAGTGAATATGACTTGTGTGATCCTTATGTATATAAATTCTTATATGTATAAATCATTATGATATGACTTGTATAACTTCCATGATGTATACTTAAGTGGAATGTTTGTGCCATTCTTTTTCCTTTTCCTTCTCCCTGGGGTTTGGATTAAAGTTGTGATAGCTGGAGCTGGAGCAGCCATCTTGGACCACAAAGTAGAAGTCTTGTATTGAGGATGAGAGAGTAACAAGCTTGAAGGAGCCTAGTTTCACTGATTATCATGAGCTACATTTCAGCCCTGGGCTACTGATACTTATGTGAAAACAAACAAACTTCTATCTTATTTAAACCACTGTTTTACAGTAGGGGAGGAGGGATGTTCTGTCACTCATTTCCCACAACTCCAAAAGGAGGAGATCAGAGTATATGATCATTTAGTCTGTTCCAGATCTGAAATACCAATGGTTCTAGTTAAAAGTCATGGATGCATTTACAGAGCTCAAATTTCTAAGTTTAACTTCAAATTCAGCTATAGGTCAGAAAGACTGGCACAGCTTAAAAGAAACCCACAGCTTTGATTCCTTTTCTCCCCATCATTCTGTCTACTTAGTGCCCGCCAAGTCTCCAGTGACAGGCAGAGTAGAGCCGAAACAAAGGTAAAAACACCTAAAATTTCTTTTTAACATACAGTTATTCATTTATTTATTTTTGGCTGCATTGGATCTTCGTTGCTGCACGCGAGCTTTCTCTAGTTGCGGCGAGCGGGGACTACTCTTTGCTGCGGTGCGCAGGTTTCTCATTGTGGTGGCTTCTCTTGGTGCAGAGCACAGGCTCTAGGCATGCAGGCTTCAGTATTTGTGGCACGTGGGCTCAGTAGTTGTGGCTCACGGGCTCTAGAGTGCAGGCTCAGTAGCTGTGGCGCACGGGCTTACTTGCTTCGAGGCATGTGGGATCTTCCCGGACCAGGGCTCAAACCCGTGTCCCCTGCATTGGCAGGCAGATTCTTAACGACTGCGTCGCCAGGGAAGCCCCTTAACAGCTAACATTTATTGAGCCCTTGTCTTTTACTAGGCCTCATTTAGTCGTCACAACAGCCCTAGAAGGCAAGTACTATCATTATCCTTTTTTATAGTTGAGGAAACTGAGGCTCAGAAAGAAAGTCAGTCACAGTCAGGATGCAACCAGGGTGTGTCTGACTCCAGAGCTAGTCATCTTCCAAGATGACATCTCAGTATGGGGAATCCAGAGACGAAACCCTACCAACGTAAGCCAGTGTGCATGCACAGGTGGAAGGGGGAAGAGGTAGGAACAAAGTGGCCACTTGGTGTGAGGCCAAAGAAGAAAACCCAGCCCACCCCAAATCCTTCCCCATGATCAAAGCCAGAGACACTGTGCACTATGTGCTTTCACTTGAGCATGACCCACTTGGAGTAGCAGGAGATGACACAGTCCTCTGAACGGAGGGGTGATATTCTTGGGTGAAGGCAAAACACTGGCTAATGGGAGATGATGGGGCTGGGAAACGTACCCTACCTACCTCCAGCAAAGGAGAAACATACCCTGGTTGTCCAGAGAAAGCCAGATTGCCTTTTTTCTATCCTCTTGAAATCAGTTTAACCCCAATTCCATGTCTGGCATAAATAAATAAGGCATGGTCCTATTCTCAAGGATGATGTAATACTACGGGCTCACCATTATGGTTGAGGTATGCACGGATCCTCTGTAGGAAAGGATCTATTATTCTCATCCTACAGACCAGGAAGCCGATGCTCACAGAGATAGAGTGACTTGCAGAAAACTCATGGTAGAGCCAGGATTTGAATCTTGGTCCAAAGGTTCCAAAGCCTGAAAACTTTATGCTGAACATATGCTCCTAAATGAGATCAGGGTCCTAACCTCAAAGCCAAAGTCTCCTTCTTTGGCTATAAGGAGCCAGGCCGATAAAAAAAGGACAGTAATTTTTTCCAGCTCTTGATCAGAGAGGAGACATTATTCTAGAACCACCAACTCTCATGGTTAGAAGTTACCTTAAAGAATATCTAAACCAACTGTGCATCCTTAACGTCAAGGAGTCTGAGTCCTAGGGAAGTGGCATCCCTACCATGGGTCTCCCAGCTGTCTATGGCAGAACCACCTTCCTACTCAGTGCCCTGACTCCTGTCCTGCACCTATTGGCTATTTTTATGTTGGAAGGAGGCTGCAAACGCTAGTGGTTCAGCCTGTGAGTTCTCGAATCCAACAGTCTTGGGCACAAATCTCAGCCACACTACATCTAAGCCGTGTAACATCACATAGTTTCTTTAACCTCCCTATATCCTGCTCTCTTTATGTGCACTTGGAGATAATAATATTACCTGTTATGATGAGCAAAGCAGGTGATCAGATACAGCAATCAGCACAGTCCTGACACACAGTAACTCCCTGGCAGATACCACTGTCTCATTATCATCCAAGCACAAGCCACTAACCTCTCAATGGATATGTCTTAAACAAGGGAGGCCGAGGCATCAGAAAAGAGGGATAAAATTTAAATCAGCAGGGAGAACACAAGCATTTCCCCCCATCTCGAGCTGACAGTGATAAATAGAACCTGGAGATCATATCGTATCTCAGAGAAAGAATTCTAAACAAGGAGACGGTGGAGCACAGAGCACGGAGTCTCCCACCTCTGGGTTCACTTTCTTATCTGCTAAGGCATCATGTAGCGTGTGTCTTCATGAATCCCACAGAAGGGTAATAATCAGGTTCCAGTCTTCTCTCCTAAGTGAGAAATTCCTCATTCCACAAGTGTTAGGATTTCCAGGGATTAGTGTGAAAGGCACTTAAGCATCTAAATCCCTCGGAATGAACAGTCAGGAAAGTCCCACTCACTCCCCCACCCGGGCGCCTTTCCCCCCCACCTCACATGGCCTCACCCTCCACACTCTCCCCCTGCCCTGAGCCTCTCCAGCAGCTGGTCACTGGGAAGGGGGCACGGTAAGGGGAGAGGAGAGAGACTGTTAAAGGCAACCACAAAGCCCACAGCCATAGGGATGGGTGGGTACGTGTATCTTACACAAGCTGGAGAACAAATCCTAAGCAACCCAGCCTCTTACAGATTTCAGATTGCTTGCAATACGTGTGCAAGCTGGGTAGGGGGTCCTATTTTTAAAAGAACGTTAGAATAAGCCCCGGTTTGGTCTCTGTCGGTAACATCCACTGCTGCCTTCACAGAGCGAAGGACCGAGAAGGAACACAAGGCAGTGAGACAAGCACAGGTGTTGCAGGTAGAGAGGCTGTGGACTCAAACCTGGCTCCCCAGTCACTGGGAGGGTGGCCTTCAGGTCACCCGTAGGACTTCTGATCAACCACGTAACACCAGGCTTTTCTCTGAAGGAAGTTGCACGGCATGACCAAGTCTCTCGTTCCAAATGGTTGTTAGAAAGTTAAGTGCCCAAATCGTGGCCCCTGAAATACAAGGTCTTTGTGCTCGCCTTTTCAGCCTTTTTTTGCTGGGTTCGTTTTAGTCTATGTTCTTATTTGTTTTGTACCTAATTTTTAAACCAATCCCGTTTTATGTAACACAGATATAAGCCTGTAAATCCTTTCTGAATCAAAGTGAAAATCGATCATCCCAAACAACGCCAGCTGGATTGTTTTTAGAATTATCAGTTATGTATGAGAACTCTCCGGATTTATCACTGAGTAGATGCTGAACAAACAGTCACTGTTATTATTATTCCTGTGACCTTTCACACGCATTATCGCGTTTATTCTGTATAATCATGCCGAGGTGATTGAGGTCAGATTGAACACGAAGAAACAGAAACGTAGATGTTCAATAAGAAAGCCAATCCCCAAGCACATTCTCCCAAAGCGACAGCTTTCCAGTCATTTTTTCGAGTAATATTTTGTGGATATGAATGACCGCAATCAATGGCATCGCTAGTAACAGCAGATGATCACTGAGAATATGACTTTAAGATGTAGTTGGAAATCAAGTTCACAAAATCCATAGCAAAATTAGATAAAGGATGAAGTCTGCTATCCCACTAACCGATGACGCCGGTGGACCACCAGCACCAGGCAATCTCTGTCATACCATCATCACCTCCACCCTCATCACCACAGCCTCCAACACCACTCTGGCCTGGTCCCACTCCCTCACCCCCACTCAGGATAAAAAGTGTAGCTATGTCATTAAATACAGCCAAAATGAAAAGAGCACTTTTGGTAGAACAGAAGACCCGGGAACTCTTTTAGCATAATATCAACATAAATGATACAAATGCCTATCAAATGCTCTCTCTGTAAATGCTTTGCTCCGCATTTCAGAACTTGGCATGGAGCTTCTTGCACCATCATCCTCTAAAGCCTTTAATTCGATTTAGCTTATCAGAGGAAGAGGCCTTGCTAACAGCGCCAAGTCCTGGGTCTCCCTTCTCTCCTGCGGTACCCCCAGTCTGTGCAAGCGGCCCCCTCAGTTGGGTGGGGAGGAGGGCATGGCAGATAAGTGATGCCAAAAATCACGTGAGGCTCCTTGCCTCTCATCTAGGTTAGCAACTAGCAACCTGGTGAGAATTTCTTCCATCAGGGAAGGACAGACCCTACAGCCAGACAACCTGAGGTCAGCTCCCAGATCAGCTATTTACTACTGTGTGACCTTGGGCAAGTGATCTCCCCTCTCTGTGCCTTGGTTCTGGATCTACAAATAGAGGCAAAAATGATACCTACTTCATAGGATTGTTGTAAAGATTTAATGACTTCATATTAGCTGAGAGCTCAGACTCCTGCCTGGCACTCTTCTCTGAGCTCTTTGCTGTTCTTTTTCTCTTTCTCCTTCATTTAAATGGTTCAGAAGATATTTATTGAGGTACTCTGTTGGCGGCTGAGGGTTTAGAGGGGAGCAGACCCAGTCCCTGCCCTCGAAAGGCATACGAATTAAGAAGGAGGCAGCTGCCATCCAGGGGAATGAGAGCAGAGGCAGGAGCAGGAAGCCCTTAGGGGCTCACAGAAGAAGCCGCTGACAAAAATATGAAGCTTATCATGTTACTCCGCTGCTTTATATTCTGCAGTAGCTCCCAATCTCTTTCAGGTCTATCCAAACTCCCTAAACTGGTTTATACACCCTCTGTGATGGGGCCTGCCCTCACCTCGGCCTCATTTGCTCCACAATCCCCTCTGCTCAGGCCCTGCTCTTATTTTGCTGCCTTTTTTTCCACTTCCCAGAACAAGTCCTGCTTGGTTTTATGTCCAGGATTTTGCACATGTCCCCTAGTCTGTTTCATTTGTCATCGGGATCACATCTTCAATATCACTACCTCTGAGAAAGCTTCCCCCACCTTTCAGGTCTCAGCAGGTGTCCTTAGCACCTGTGCTTCTCCCGTTGTGGCATTTATCACCCTGTTTTCTAATTGCTGGTTTGCTTATTTGTTTTCCTCCACTAACCTTGGTCCCTTAACCCCAGGGACCAGATCTGTCTCATTCACTCTCGTAACTGAAGCACCTAGCAGGAGCCCAGTACATATTTGCTCTCTGAAACTCCCAGAGAGCAGCTTCTGGTGTAGATCTGGGTTCTCAGCATCATCCAGCCTGTGCCTAAAGTAGACCAATTCTGTATTTTCCATCTTAAATATTTTAAAAATAATAGAACTCAAGATAAAGCTTGACAGTGGTGGCTTCCTGAGCAGAAGGAAACAATATCTTTTTAGAGAAATCCACAGATTTTCAGTAGCATAAGCCAAGGGCTCACGTAATCTGACAAAGAACCCTCGGAGATGCGGCTGGCCATTTTTACAGCAAGGAAACAGTCTCCGAAGAGTTGAGTAACTGCCCAGACTCAATTGCTAGCCCAAAAGATAAGCTTCCCATTTTCATGCCTCTGTCTTGGTGGAAATGGCCATGTCCACAAGATACCCTTGCCTGGGGAAGAGTAGCCTCAGTGAGGTAACATCCTCGATGCCTGGCCCTTTAAAACAGTTTTGAGATGATTTCCCGCCATAGTTTCTTTAGGGAAGGGGAGGAAAACACTGAGCAAATTGAAGAGTGGCAGCGGGGCTCTAAAAGTCAAATTTCTGCCATTCCTGCTTTGGGGTTTGTACAATCCCTGGAGACCTGCAGCAGATCACATGCATTCCAGTGCGTGTGTAATGAAAACAGCCTGCTCTATAGATGTCGGTCTGCAAGAGTGCGGGGCTCTCTCGAAAGTCAAGAGTTATGTTATTTCTCAGCCCCTCGCAGAAAGGCAAATCAGGCTGCCTCTGGAAAAAGCGAGGGGCCACCATGGAGGGCGCCTTTCTTCTGGGCCAAATTCCCATCCCACGAAACTCCATGTGAGATAGCCTTGGGAATCATTCACTGTATGGAATTTAAATATCTCATACTTTTCCTAGACGCAGAGGAAGTATTTTTTAGGTATGCCAAGAATTAACCAGCAAGGGCATCCGTTTAATTGTATTTGAAACAGAAGCTAATTTTGTTAGCACACCGACCACGTTTACCGAGAGCCTGAGGAGGAGAAGGGCAATGGGCGGGATGGGGGTGGGATTTTAAAAAATATGTGAGAATAGAACCAGCTTTGAGCAGATCTGGGGGAAATGGCTAAAAGTGTGAAAATGGCCATTGTTTCGCTGAATTCATCTTTTCCTTAGCAAAGAAAGAAAACTACTTTCTGTCTACATTCATTGTGTTATTGGGACATCTTTGATCTCTCAAATCAGCAAGAATCCCAAAGGGAAGCTCGCAGTGTTTTTGATTATTATCTTTAAAGTCTAAAATTCCTTAGGTGAAATTCAGTATGAAACGCATCCATGCAATGGGGAAGGTGAGTAACTCTGTCAACATCTGGGCCTTATTAAGGCACAGCTATTTTCACGAGGCAGTGAACTGGAGAAACCAAATTCCTTGATAAAGCTCGAAATTTCCAGGAACTGCTTGTAAAAGGCATTTCTTCTGTCTGGTTATTTTGCATGACACACAGCACTGTGAGTTCCTGCCCAGCCAGGCCACGGGGATAAAAGGCATTATCTGTTTGTCAAATCGTCTCTAAAGCTTTAATGCTCTGGTTCACTGTTTGGTTTTGACCTTTGTGGAACACTGCAATTCACAATGCCTTCCACAGACCTCCTGCCTTTTGATCTGCACAGCAGCCCTGGGAGGGAGCAGACACAGATGCTGTCCTCATTTTACAGCTGGAGAAACTGAGGCTGAGAAAAATCCTGTGGGATCTTTTTTGGGCCGAGCTGATAAGACAGTGATTTGATATTAGGCAACGAGCAGGCGAATTATCCAGAGATGTAGGTAAAATAAAATTCTGTTTGGGATTGACATGTACACACTGCTATATTTAAAATGGATAACCAACAAGGACCTACTGTATAGCACAGGGAACTCTGCTCAATATTCTGTAACAACCTAATTGGGGAAAGAATTTGAAAAAGCATACACACATGTATATGTATAACTGAATCACTTTGTTGTACACCTGAAACTAACACAACATTGTTAATCAACTATACTCCAGTATAAAATTAAAAGTTTAAGAAAAAGGGGCTTCCCTGGTGGTGCAGCGGTTGAGAGTCTGCCTGCCGGTGCAGGGGACACGGGTTCGTGCCCCGGTCCGGGAAGATCCCACATGCCGCAGAGCAGCTGGGTCCGTGAGCCATGGCCGCTGAGCCTGCACATCTGGAGCCCGTGCTCCGCAATGGGAGAGGCCACAGCAGTGAGAGGCCCGTGTACTGCAAAAAAAAAAAAAAAAAGTTTAAGAGAAAAGAAAAAAAAAAAAAAAAAGATTCTGACCCAGGAGGTCCAGAGTGGAGCCCACGTTCTGCATTTCTCTCAGCTCCCAGGTGGTGCTGCTGCTGCTGCTCCATGGACCACACGTTGAGTAGCCAGGAGATCAGAGGCAGATTTGGGACTCATAGTGGAGTCTTAGGTTTTCAAGTCCAAGATTACTGGACTAAATCATGTTGTTTGTGATTAAGTTAAAGTATAAAAGTTCCAGAGCCTGACTCTGGGGGTTCATATCCCACCTCTGACACCTGGTAGCCTTGCACCATCTTCTTACTCTCTCCATGCATCAATTTTATCATCTGCAAAAGGGGATTAAATGGTACCAACATTCACAGGGTTACTTTTTAGAATTAAAGGAAATGATGCATTGAAAAAGCTAGAAGAGTACCTGCAACCTAGTAGGAACTTAGGAAATGTGATTTCTTTTTATTACTTATTGAACAGGTTGGAGTCAAGCCCTCATGGCAGAGCCCCCTTCAGAGCCTATAGGTTGTTAACCTACAAAATGGGAACAACAAAAGTTAACCGCAAGGGTTGTTGTGAAGAACAAAAGAGATAATGAATATAAATGAGTTACGTCACCAAAAGGAAAAAATAACTGTTTTTCTTGAGACTGCTCAGGCCCTGGCAGCCCAGGGACCCTCAGATGCTACTCGCAAGCCAGGTTAGTGAGGTTCACTGAAATTGCTGGCAACTGTACATGGCCTGTTGCCCTGCAAAGACCTGCCGTTCCTTGAAGAGTCTTCTGCCTCTTTGCAACCATTATGCTTAGCATAATGTGTGGTATGGAGTAGGGGCTCAAAAATGTTTTGTTTGATTGATTTAAAATAGTTGCCCATTTCCCCAAATCTACCATTGGGCCTGAAGGAGGAGCTTTCATTTAGTCAATCCTCTTGGCAACAAAAACAGCTTTAAGGCTTTATTCTCTTAAAGCTAAGTAAAGTCCTTTGGATTCTTTTATTAAAAATTCCCAACCTAATCTCAGATCCTCCAGACACAAATGAGAAGAGAGCTTTCCTAGTACCCTACTAGAGGCACTTCCCCGCTTCGCTCCATCAGCACTTGGATATGGCCTCGAGGGAAGGAAACAACCTGCTGACCTTGTTGGAAATCTCAGAATGAAAAAAGGGTTGGAAGAATGATTCTCAACCAAGTGGAAACAGAGCTGCCATCAAAATACTAAAACCAGCAGGATTCCTCAGCAGATTAGCCCTTTGTAAAATTAGGAGGACCACTAAACTGAGACATGGATATTTGAGATCTAGCTTGCAAATCTGACATCATGACACGTATTTAGGACTGGGCATAAAACAAGAGATCCTGGTATATATAACTCAGTATTAATCGTCTGCCGTATCAGAAGAATCATGGTCAATTCATGCATCCATTCATTTGACAATTATTGAGTGAACACTATGCTAGATGAACAAGACAGATTTGTTGCCTGAACTCCCAAGACTTATAGTCCATGGGAGAAATAGATACAAATTAGGCCATTATAATATACTGTGTAAGTACAGTAGGGAAGGGCAGATTTCTAAGTCGGATTAACCAGTGTGATATAATAATACTAAACTTGTATACATTTAAAAAAATAATCTCAAATTATAGAGATTCAAAGTTAATGACACTACAGGGAGAAATTGACACATCTACCCTTACAGTGATTCATTGATCCAGCAAACAAAAAAGTAAAAAAATGCAGATTTGAATAATTCATTGACAAGCTTGGTTTAAGCACATATTTAAAAACCTGCTTCCAATAACTAGAAAATGTGTGTCTCAAAAACATGGAACAGTTCTTTTTTAATTGCCATGCAGTATGTTAAAGAATAAGTCTCACAACTTCCAAATGAGTGTTATATAGAAGATATTCTCTAATTACAATGCAATTAAGTTAGGCATCAATAACAGAAAGATAATTTTTCAAACACACTGGGAATTCTAGAATAAATATATAAATTATTCATGGGGAAAAGAGAAACAAAAATGAAAATTTTTGTCATTTGTCTCTAGGTATTTTTTGATTTCCTCTTTGATTTCTTCAGTGATCACTTCATTATTAAGTAGTGTATTGTTTAGCCTCCATGTGTTTGTATTTTTTACAGATTTTTTCCTGTAATTGATATCTAGTCTCATAGCATTGTGGTCATAAAAGATAATTGATACAATTTCAATTTTCTTCAATTTATCAAGATATGATCTATCCTGGAGAATGTTCCATGAGCACTTGAGAAGAAAGTGTATTCTGTTGTTTTTTGTTGGAATGTCCTATAAATATCAATTAAGTCCATCTTGTCTAATGTATCATTTAAAGCTTGTGTTTCCTTACTTATTTTCATTTTGGATGATCTGTCCATTGGTGAAAGTGGGGTGTTAAAGTCCCCTACTATGAATGTGTTACTGTCGATTTCCCCTTTTATGGCTGTTAGCATTTGCCTTATGTATTGAGGTGCTCCTTTGTTGGGTGCATAAATATTTACAATTGTTATATCTTCTTCTTGGATTGATCCCTTGATCATTATGTAGTGTCCTTCTTTGTCTCTTGTAACAGTCTTTAGTTTAAAGTCTATTTTGTCTATTATGAGAATTGCTACTCCAGCTTTCTTTTGATTTGCATTTGCATGGAATATCTTTTTCCACCACCTCACTTTCAATCTGTATGTGGCCCTATGTCTGAAGTGGGTCTCTTGTAGATAGCAAATATATATAGGTCTTGTTTTTGTCTCCATTCAGCCAGTCTGTGTCTTTTGGAGCATTTAATCCATTTACATTTAAGGTAGTTATAGATATGTATGCTCCTATTACCATTTTCTTAATTGTTTTGTGTTTGTTATTGTAGGTCTTTTCCTTCTCTTGTGTTTCCCACTTAGAGAAGTTCCTTTAGCATTTGTTGTAAACTGGTTTGGTGGTGCTGAATTCTCTTAGCTTTTACTTGTCTCTAAAGGTTTTAATTTCTCTGTCAAATCTGAATGAGATCCTTGCCGGGTAGAGTAATCTCGGTTGTAGGTGTTTCCCTTTCATCACTTTAAATATGTCCTGCCACTCCCTTCTGGCTTGCAGAGTTTCTGCTGAAAGATCAGCTGTTAACCTCATGGGGATTCCCTTGTATGTTATTTGTTGCTCTTCCCTTGCTGCTTTTAATATTTTTTCTTTGTATTTAATTTTTGATAGTTTGATTAATATGTGTCTTGGCATGTTTCTCCTTGGATTTATCCTGTATGGGATTTTGTGCCCTTCTTGGACTTGATGGACTATTTCTTTTCCCATATTAGGGAAGTTTTCAACTATAATCTCCTCACATATTTTCTCAGTCCCATTTTTTATCTCTTCTTCTTCTGGGACCCCTATAATTCGAATGTTGGTGCGTTTAATGTTGTCCCAGAGGTCTCTGAGACTGTCCTCAATTCTTTTTATTCTTTTTTCTTTATTTTGCTCTGCAGTAATTATTTCCACTCTTTTATCTTCCAGGTCACTTATCCATTCTTCTGTCTCAGTTAGTCTGCTATTGATTCCATCTAGAGAATTTTTAATTTCATTTATTGTGTTGTTCATCATTGTTTGCTCTTCAGTTCTTCTAGGTCCTTGTTAAATGTTTCTTGTATTTTCTTCATTCTATTTCCAAGATTTTGGATATCTTTACTATCATTACTCTGAATTCTTTTTCAGGTGGGCTGCCTGTTCCCTTTTCATTTGTTTGGTCTGGTGGGTTTTTACCTTTCTCCTTCATCTGCTGGGTGTTTCTCTGTCTTCTCATTTTGCTTACCTTACTGTGTTTGGGGTCTCCTTTTCTCAGTCTGCAGGTTCGTAGTTCCCATTGTTTTTGGTGTCTGCCCCCAGTGGCTAACGTTGGATCAGTGGGTTGTGTAGGCTTCCTGGTGGAGGGGACTGGTGCCTGTGTTCTGGTGGATGAGGCTGGATCTTCTCTTTCTGGTATGCAGGACCATGTCTGGTGGTGTGTTTTGTGGTGCCTGTGACCATATTATGATCTTAGGCAGCCTCTCTGCTAATGGGTGGGGTTGTGTTCCTGTCTTGCTAGTTGTTTGGCATGGGTTGTCCAGCACTGTAGCTTGCCAGTTGTTGAGTGGAGCTGGGTCTTAGCGTTGAGATGGAGATCTCTGGGGGAGCTTTCTCCATTTGATATTATGTGGAACCGGGAGGTCTCTGGTGGATCAATGTCCTGAATTCAGCTCTCCCACCTCAGAGGCTCAGGCTTGACACCCAGCCAGAGCACCAAGACCCTGTCAGCCACACAGCTCAGAAGAAAAGGGAGAAAAAGAAGGAAAGAAAACAAAATAATTATAAAATAAAAAGTTATTAAAATAAAATTTTTTTAATTATTAAAAAGTAATAAAAAAAGAAAGAGAGAGAGAGCATCCAAACCAAAACACAAATCCACCACTAATAACAAGCACTAAAAGTTATGCTAAAAATAAAAACAAATAACGGACAGGCAGAACCCTAGGACAAATGGTAAAAGCAAAGCCATACAGACAAAATCACACAAAGAAGCATCCAAATACACACTCACAAAAAGAGAAAAAGGAAAAAATATATATATAATATTAAAAAAAAAGGAAGAGAGCAACCAAATCAATAAACAAATCTACCAGTGATAATAAACTCTAAATACTAAACTAAGATAAACATAAAACCAGAAACAAATTAGACGCAGAAAGCAAACTCCAAGTCTACAGTTGCCCTCAAGGTCCACCACCTCAATTTTGGGATGGTTCGTTGTCTAGTCAGGTATTCCACAGATGCAGGGTACATCAAGTTGATTGTGGAGATTTAATCCGCTGCTCCTGAGGCTACTGGGAGAGATTTCCCTTTCTCTTCTTTGTTCTCACAGCTCCTGGGGTTCAGCTTTGGATTTGGCCCCGCCTCTGCGTGTAGGTCGCCTGAGGGTGTCTGTTCCCCGCCCAGCCAGGACGGGGTTAAAGGAGCAGCTGATTAGGGGGCTCTGGCTGACTCAGGCCAGGGGGAGGGAGGGGTACAGAGTGTGCGGCGAGCCTGCGGCAGCAGAGGCCTACATGACATTGCACCAGCCTGAGATGTGCCGTGCGTTCTCCCGGGGAAGTTGTCCCTGGATCCCGGGACCCTGGCAGTGGCCGGTTGCACAGGCTCCCGGGAGGGGAGGTGTGGATGGTGACCTGTGCTCGCACACAGGCTTCTTGGTGGCTGCAGCAGCAGCCTTAGCGTCTCAGGTCCGTCTCTCGTGTCCGCGCTGATAGCCGTGGCTCATGCCCATCTCTGAAGCTTATTTACGCAGTGCTCTGGATCCCCTCTCCTTGCGCACCCTGAAACAATGGTCACTTGCCTCTTAGGCAGGTCCAGACTTTTTCACGGACTCCCTCCCGGCTAGCTGTGGTGCACTAGCCCCCTTCAGGCTGTGTTCACACAGCCAAACCCAGTCCTCTCCCTGGGATCTGAGCTCCGAAGCCCGAGCCTCAGCTCCCACTCCCACCCGTCCCAGAGGGTGAGCAGACAAGCCTCTCGGGCTGGTGAGTGCTGGTCGGCCCTGATCCTCTGTGCGGGAATCTCTCCGCTTTGCCCTCT
>NW_020175731.1:2630041-2702541 GCF_003031525.2 Neophocaena asiaeorientalis asiaeorientalis
CAAATACACACTCACAAAAAGAGAAAAAGGAAAAAATATATATATAATATTAAAAAAAAAGGAAGAGAGCAACCAAATCAATAAACAAATCTACCAGTGATAATAAACTCTAAATACTAAACTAAGATAAACATAAAACCAGAAACAAATTAGACGCAGAAAGCAAACTCCAAGTCTACAGTTGCCCTCAAGGTCCACCACCTCAATTTTGGGATGGTTCGTTGTCTAGTCAGGTATTCCACAGATGCAGGAGCAACCAAATCAATAAACAAATCTACCAGTGATAATAAACTCTAAATACTAAACTAAGATAAACATAAAACCAGAAACAAATTAGACGCAGAAAGCAAACTCCAAGTCTACAGTTGCCCTCAAGGTCCACCACCTCAATTTTGGGATGGTTCGTTGTCTAGTCAGGTATTCCACAGATGCAGGGTACATCAAGTTGATTGTGGAGATTTAATCCGCTGCTCCTGAGGCTACTGGGAGAGATTTCCCTTTCTCTTCTTTGTTCTCACAGCTCCTGGGGTTCAGCTTTGGATTTGGCCCCGCCTCTGCGTGTAGGTCGCCTGAGGGTGTCTGTTCCCCGCCCAGCCAGGACGGGGTTAAAGGAGCAGCTGATTAGGGGGCTCTGGCTGACTCAGGCCAGGGGGAGGGAGGGGTACAGAGTGTGCGGCGAGCCTGCGGCAGCAGAGGCCTACATGACATTGCACCAGCCTGAGATGTGCCGTGCGTTCTCCCGGGGAAGTTGTCCCTGGATCCCGGGACCCTGGCAGTGGCCGGTTGCACAGGCTCCCGGGAGGGGAGGTGTGGATGGTGACCTGTGCTCGCACACAGGCTTCTTGGTGGCTGCAGCAGCAGCCTTAGCGTCTCAGGTCCGTCTCTCGTGTCCGCGCTGATAGCCGTGGCTCATGCCCATCTCTGAAGCTTATTTACGCAGTGCTCTGGATCCCCTCTCCTTGCGCACCCTGAAACAATGGTCACTTGCCTCTTAGGCAGGTCCAGACTTTTTCACGGACTCCCTCCCGGCTAGCTGTGGTGCACTAGCCCCCTTCAGGCTGTGTTCACACAGCCAAACCCAGTCCTCTCCCTGGGATCTGAGCTCCGAAGCCCGAGCCTCAGCTCCCACTCCCACCCGTCCCAGAGGGTGAGCAGACAAGCCTCTCGGGCTGGTGAGTGCTGGTCGGCCCTGATCCTCTGTGCGGGAATCTCTCCGCTTTGCCCTCTGCACCCTTTTTGCTGCACTCTCCTCCGTGACTCCTAAGCTTCCCGCCCGCCACCCCCCGTCTCTGCCAGTGAAGGGGCTTCCTAGTGTGTGGGAACCTTTCCTCCTTCACAGCTCCCTCCCACTGGTGCAGGTCCGTGCCTATTCTTTTGTCTCTGTTTTTCCTTTTTTCTTTTGCCCTACCCAGGTATGTGGGGAGTTTCTTGTCTTTTGGGAAGTCTGAGGTCTTCTGCCAGCGTTCAGTAGGTGCTCTGTAGGAGGTGTTCCACATGTAGATGTTTTGGGTTTTGTTTTTTGTTTGTTTTTTTGCGGTACGCGGGCCTCTCGCTGTTGTGGCCTCTCCCGTTGCGGAGCACAGGCTCCGGACGCGCAGGCTCAGCGGCCATGGCTCACGGGCCCAGCCGCTCCGCGGCATGTTGGATCTTCCCGGACCAGCGCACGAACCCGTGTCCCCTGCATCGGCAGGCGGACTCTCAACCACTGCGCCACCAGTCAAGCCCTAGATGTATTTGTGAGGAGGAAGGTGATCTCCACGTCTCACTCCTCCGCCATCTTGAAGGTCCCTCTGCCGATTTAAATGTTAATCTCATCCAAAACGCCCTCGCAGAAACAACCAGAATAATGTTTGACCACGTGTCTGGGCACTGTCACCTAGTCACGTTGACACAAAATTGTGAACCACCTCCAAATATCCATCAACAGGAAAAGAGATCGGTGAATCATGGAACGGTAGACTTGAGCGAATATTACACAGCGTGCAAATGAACTGTAAAACAATAACCTTTCTCGTCTTAGTAACACCTCATTCTCCCGTTCCTCCAAATATCCATCAACAGGAAACGAGATCGGTGAATCATGGAACGGTAGACTTGAGCGAATATTACACAGCGTGCAAATGAACTGTAAAACAAACTATAGCTACGTACATCACCTAGCATGACTCTTAGGGACATTGAGTAAAAAGATCAAGTGGAAGAAGACTACCTATAGTCTGATCCCATTTGAAGCAGTTCAAAATCAAGTAAAACTAAACAATATATCACTTAGGGTTACATATGTACGGGGTAAATATATAAAAATAGGCAAGGCTATGATAAAAAGTAATTTCTGGAATCTGTTTACCTGAAGTAAGAAAACAGGGGGCTGTGATCAGGTATAAGCACACATGTTGCTTCAACAGAATCCTTTTTGAGGTTGAGTAGTGGATTCATGGGTGTTCATTTTATCTTTTCACTTCATAACTTATAGCAGCAGAGAGAATACTAGGGTTCTCCAAACATTTTCCTCCCATGACATACAGCTAAACTACATTTCCCAGCCACTTGGCTGTGTTCTGGCCACTGGGATACGAGCTCATTACAACTCACACACGTAATCCTACGTTTTTTCCTTCCCTTCTGCAGCTATCTTTAAGGACACACACTGAAGACAGCTGCATCCTAAAACTGGAGGAGGATGGGGCCCTGAATGGCTGCGTGGAGTAGAGCACCCCCACCAGCCCCGCTCCTGGCCAATCACATTGCTCTGGGACAAGAGACAGCATTGTATCCAGCCTTTTAAGCTACTGAAAGTTTGGAGCTCGTGTGTTACGGCAGCATAGCTTAGCCTAACTTAACTAACACTGTACTTATAAATAAGTTATTTTGATTCATATGTTCTTTTGCACATATGTAACAGTACACAGGCGAACATTTTTAAGAATGAAGGAGAGGTAAGGAAGTGAAGGTAACAAGTATGGACCTCTTTAAAGAAATCGTTCTCTAACAGGGACCAGAGAAATGGCATGGTAGCTGAAGGGTGTTGCCAGGTAAAGGGAACGCCTTTTTAAAGCTGGGAGACACTGGAGCATGTCAGATCCTGATAGGAATGATGTGAGAGAGAGACAGATAGTGAATGAGGATGCAGGAAAGAACAAAACTGTAGGAGGAAGGTCCTTGAGAAGGGGGGCAGGGCACTGCCAAATGAAGCAATTTTTAACCAGAACTGGGATGCCGCTTCGCACACCTACTAAACGCCAGGCACTCTGCTAGGAAATGTCCATACGATTGTTCCTCCACCCTCAGACTAACCTTGCTGGGGATGATGGAACTGCTGTAGGGAAAGAGCGATGTGTGCCTCTGGACAGCACCCCAGTGTATCTGCACCCGGTGGGGTAGCCCCTGCCTCTCACCTTTATGCTTTCTAGTTTCAGGTTTAATTATGCTCAGTGCAAAGATCCCTTTGCACACAGGACACCATTGAGGCTGAACTGGCACAGGCCCAGCCAGGAGGCAGCCCATGAATGAGGGCAGTTTATCTCCTGTGCCCACCCACTTACATGGCTGGGAAATGCGCCTACATCCTGGCTGTCTTCAGAGCGCTAGTTCTGTTCATGCTCTTGGCATCAGGCGACAGTTGAGGCGCTAGCTGATAACCAAGGTGTTAGCTGATAACTACAATGTTCTCAGATGATAATGTAAGGTGTTCTATCTACCCAAAGAAGTAGGGAAGGAGAAAACATGGGGGCAGACAAGGAAAGGGAGGGAAGGCAGTGGTAGCTGGAGGTAATATGGGTTCAAGTTCTGATTCTGCCCCCTTGTATTTGTGATGGTGAATAAGCCCCTTAACCTCTCTGGTGATAATGGTGATGAAGCCCCTGCATCAGAATGCAAGGAAAAGACCTAGCAGGTGTCAAATACCCACCCAAATACCTTCCCTTAATAGGGCTACTTCCAAAAGTCTCAAGGAGAAGTTCAATAAACGACAAAGAAACTGTGCTGCTGGCATGCAGACCATGAGCAGGTCATTGGAGAACTGTCTTCTCACATCATCGCAACACCCGGAAAATCCGCCTTTTCTGCCTCCACCCAATGCTGTCCCGGACTTTAAGAGCAAGATCGGTGGGGAGAACATGAGATGAAAGCTCTTTCAGGGCTCTGCCCAGGGGTGTTAGGAGGCCCAGTGATGCCTTAGCTTCTCTGGAGTGAATTGTATTGCAGTTAGAACCATACCGCTATCACTTATCAAGTACCAGTTTGAGGGCAGGGACTGGGCTGAACTTGACGTGTGTTAATTTCATGTCATTCTCACAGCAGCCTCTATAATATGTGTTATTTTTAGCCCCATTTAAAAATAAGGAGACCAGGGCTTGGGCAGCTTAGGTAAGTTGAACAAAGTCGCCCAGCTGAGAAGTGGGAGAATCAGAGTCCACTGTGATGCCCCATGTCCATCATTTCTACAATCATTCCTACCAGTAACATCATCACCACCACACTGCCACCATCAACAGCACCACCAAGAGTTAGGTGTCCCCAAAGCCCATTACACACCTTTTTCATACTGTTTCATAATCAGCCAGGCGCATATCCCTGAGTGGTGGCCTCCTCAAGGGCAAGGACAAGGGTTCCAGCACTTATGCATCTCCTGCACCTTGCACAGCACTCGGCACATACGAAGTGCTAAATCAGTATCAGCTGAGTAAAGGAATGAACGAATGAATGCCCCTGGAAATAACAACCACTAACAATCAGGGACATGATTTCACTTAAGCCTCACGATAATGAGGGTATTTTTACCATCCCTATTGTAACCGTGAAGAATCTGAGGTTAAGTAACTCACCCAAGGTCACATGGTTAGGAAACGGCTGAGCCAGTACCTGAGCCCATGTCATCTGACTCCAGGGCCATCCTGACTGATTCCAATCTTAGGTTTTGCCCTAGATCTTCCTCACCTGTGAAATGGGATTATCGAGGGAAAGCACTCATTAGGGAACTTCAAAATCTTCAGAATGTGGAGAATTATTTTTTCAGCCCAGCATCGCCTGCAACCTGACCAGGCAGCTTAGCTCCTCTGAGCTGGGCCGTCTCTCTGAACATGACCCTCTTAAGACCTATCCCCTGTTCTCAGGGGAACTCTAAATTAAAGGGTGATTGTTTGTGCTTGTTTCTAATGAGCTTCCTATCTTAGAAGGGGAAAACAAAGGCTATCTAATAAACACAGCTGACTAGCAACGCCCGAAATATTCCAAACTCCTAAGAGAGGAAAGCCAATTGTGTGTGAGGGTGTGTAAACTCACACAGGGCAGTATAATTGAAGGAAGCCCTCAAGGGGTCAGAGTATCTCAGAGGAATGCATCATCTACCACAAAGCTGGGCTCCTGGCCCACCTACCCCAGCATTCACCGAGACACTGGCCTTGGTTTAGCTGCAGGAAACCCACCACTCGAGAATGGATGGAACACTGAGTGGTGACACATTCAACACATCCTTTCCTCATTCCAGGCACTGCTGAAGAGGGGGTGCGTGTGTATGTGGCATGTGTCTACAAGAAGCACCTGACTTGTTAAGAAATCTCGACACCTTCAAGCCAAGAAATGCTACCAGGGCCCCGCAATGACCTGGCCCACCAGCGCAACTTTGCTTCCTGAGCGGGATTCGTGGAAGGTCATGTTCCTCAGTGCTCTCCCCACTCAGAGACTCTACCGTTGCCCAGCAGGCTACAAAAGCCATGGCCAAGAGCATCTTGGTATTTGTTAGCATTTATTGAGTCTTCATTGTGTCCCACGCACGGCACTATTCTCCTGCATCATCTCATCTCGACTAATACTCGTGACAACCCAATCAGTCAGGTAGCATTTGCATCCCTATTTTATAGACAAGTTACTGAGGCTGGAGGACTGAACACTCCACCAGAGGTCGTATGTCATCAGTGGTGGAACCCAGATTTCAGCCCAGCCCTTCAGACTCCAGAGACTGTTTCTCAACCTTGGGTTACGCTGCCTCCTCAGAGACTAATCATAGGTTAGTCTTCAAGGGACAACTCTTCAAGGGACAACTCTTCAAGGGAGAGCTCCAGGTACACGTGAGAAGGGAACTCTGGAGGCCTCTGCTGTTCTGATTTGAGCAGGAAAGCACACACACGTTAAACAGAGGTGCAAACTTTACAAGTAGCTCCTACACATTTCGTGAAAGGTTGCTCTGTGAGTGTGGCGTTTCTCCTCAGGGGGTCATAGCTCTGTAGGGGCTGAAGCTGTATGTGATTTTCTTGTGTGCATCTCGCAGACCTAGCAAAACGCCTGGCGTCTAGCAGGTGATGTGGAAATGTGTTTCAAAGAGGGCAGTGAGAATAATGGTCTTGAGGATGCCGCATTCTGGGTGCAGTTGAGCTTTCCAGGCTGGCCTTCTCTCCCAGTCCCCAAGACACCCCAGCATTTTCACATCTCTGGGCCTTTGCCCATGATGTGGTCCCCACCTGGAGTGTTCTCCTCTATTCTCCCATGCCTCCCTCAAGGCCCATCTCAAATGCCACCTCCCCAGTGAGGCCTCTTTGGGTCTCTCTCTCAGCTAGAAATCATCTCCCCTCTCTACTTCCTTCCCTTCCTTCCTCTACTTCATCTCGGAGGGAGGCTCAATGTGATGCCGAAGTGAGAGAATGTTCTAGAAAGCTCTTTGTAAGCCAGGAGGCACTATCCAAACATGAGGGCTTATGAAGGCTCAGAGCTCACTGATTAAGGAATACAATTGTCAATGGCATCGAATTCAGCTTTGCCCAGTACAGGACCTCCCACACCCAAGGCACAAGGAGCATTTGCTGAAAACCTGTCTGCAGACTTCTTTCTTCTTTCCCTCTTCCTTGGAGCCATGGTTATGCCCTTCTAATCATCTGAGGGGCTTTCCATCAGGTCAAAGTTAAGTCTTGTTAGGAATGGATTGGAAAACCATGGGAAAGGAAAAAATGAGAGTAACCACTGAACACCTCCCCCTAAGGATTTGCACATACCATGACGATTCTCAACTCTATCAGATCCAATGTCCTCTTTCAGTAACAAATATTTTGTAACTTTCCCTTTCCTATCCAACAATGAAATCTGTAGATAATGTATCAGTAGATGGCGGTGACTGGCTACCTGCTCACCAAACAGGTCCTTCCTCCTCCTGGGTGACTAACCTGGATTTCCCAGCCACTCTGGCAATGAGGTGCTGCCACGTGACTGAGTGTCAGCCAGTGGATTGAGAGCACCGCTTCTAGGCCTGGGCCCATGAAGCCTCCCTCTAGTAAAATCTAGATCTTTCCAGATGACCTTAGAAGCCATGGTTTAAAGATGACAGAATCCAACTATGTGGATTCCAGCAGCTGAAAGGACTCAACGTGACAGAGGGATCAACTTCTTTTTTTTTTTTTTTTTTTTTTTGCGGCACGCGGGCCTCTCACTGCTGTGGCCTCTCCCGTTACGGAGCACAGGCTCTGGACGGGCAGGCTCAGCGGCCATGGCTCACGGGCCCAGCTGCTCTGCAGCATGTGGGACCTTCCTGGACCGGGGCACGAACCCATGTCCCCTGCATTGGCAGGCGGACTCTCAACCACTGCGCCACCAGGGAAGCCCGAGGGATCAACTTCTATTGTTTAAGCTACTGAGATTTGGTGGCTTCTTCCCTATGGCCACTAACATTGCCCTAATACACCCTAACATATTCCCATATATCTATGGCTTCCATCTTGAATAGATGCTGTATTTTAGCGGCTGTAAAGATGATGTGAGTAGAAGAAGTCTGGGCCCGGGATCAAGAGACTTGGGTTCTAATCTGGGCTCTGCCACTAAATAGCTGAGGGATAGGATTCAAGTTCATTCACCGTCTCTGGGCCTCAGTTTCTATGATGGTGAAATAAAGGGTTGAAGAGGTTATCTTTAAGGTTCCATCCAGCTCTAGTATTCCGAGACGCCACTGTCAGCTACATGGGGACAGGGGTCACATCTGCCTTGGTCCCACTGTCTGCTCAGCATTGAATACTGTGCCTGGGACACACACGTACTCAAAACACTCCTTGAATGAGAGAACAATTCTATTTATGAGAGAATAATTCATGACCTTGTACCTTACCCGCTTACAACTGGCAAACAGCAACAAGTCACGTGAACTGTCAAATCCTCTCTTGTGTAACAGGGATCATTGGCGGTATCTTCCCCCCTGCTTCTCCCCCTCCCTCCAGCACACCCCCGCACACAAACCCCTCCCACTAAATAGACCCCAGACCCAGGACCTTCTGCAAACTTCCATTTTTCTGCCCTTACGCATTCTGCTCCCACACCCTCCGGTCCCTGCTAGCCACCAACCTCTGTGAGTCCCCCAGCTCCGTTCCGTCATTCCTCTCTCCAAGTACTAAAATGCTAAGTATTTTTATTTTAAGATGGAAGAAAATTAGAGCCTGCAATTAGCACATTTTTCCAACACATTGCCTAAACCACTGCTATGTAGTGGAGCCAAGAACAAGCGCTAGTAAAGTTAACACGACTTATTAAATAGGAGAAGCCATCCAGAGCTGAGCTAATAGAGCAACCGCATGTAAGGTCCACCTCCTCCCTGGGACAGCTCCATCAAGCGAGCTTTAATGAGGAATGGCACTCGCTTCCCAAAGCCAAACTACAGATCACAAACAGAGAGAAGGGCAGATAGCTGGATTTCAGCTTTAAGATCTATGCACTGTGTGACCCTGAGTTAGTCAAACAACCTCTCTGAGTCTCAGTTTCCCAACCATAAAGTAACGACAACTTGTCTGATATGCCTCACAAGACTGCCAGGATCACACACAGATATACAGGATCTAACGTGCCAATATGTGTACAAGCATTTTCTAAATCAGAAAAGCTCTGTCCTTTTGGGTTACTGTTTGACATTTTTCTCCTTCCATCTTCTCTTTCTTCCTTTCTCTTTTTTTTCTTTTTCTTTCTTCCTCTTTTTCTTCCTTTTCTTAGTTCATAGAAGAAGACAAAGCCCTGTCCTAATCCCTGTGGGTAAAAGAATGTATAGGACGTGGTCCCTCCCTCACAAGCTCTGAGTCCAGCTGGGGATGCAGGCATTAAACAGAGCTGCCGTGCCATAGGCCACTGCATAATGCTGTGCACATGGCGGGGAAGGTGTCCCAGTGACTCTCATGCACTCCTGTCACCAAGCCCTAGGTGTAGGACTGTGTTGGCCAAGTAGAAGGTCAACTTTGTCTAGCTTGAACAGAAGTGATGCTGATCTAGACATCAGCCTTCTAAGCACAGTTCATGTGAGTCAGCCCTAGAAAGTCACACCTACGGTGCTGAAAAATCAGGTCTCTGAATCTACAAAGCTGAAGGCCAGATAGCAGAATGTGGCAAATTCATAAAGGTAAATGCTTCTCTATGATGCCTCTAGCAGAGAAGTAGCCGCCTTCCCTGGCAAAAGCCCTCCTCCACCAAATACCTTGTATTTAAACTAGCGCAAAGATACCCAGGGGGCCTTGCAGGGCAACTCTCACCAAAATGGAATTATGAATATTCTTTCCTGAAATACATGTTAATAACAAAAAAATAAGTAGCTTTCAAACCCAAATTTATCCTTAAAATGGTGATTTTCTGAGTTCTTCATATACATTGGTGTTTCTTACAAATTACTTTAAAAAAAAAATGGGTCAACTGTCAAAATGAGAAAACTTTGGAAACTTCTGCTCTAGAATAATCTATTCCATTTCAATTCAGATCCCTCCAGAACTATGACGGTGCCAGTGATATAGAGCTATAATGTTATGTGTCTGTGACACTTTGGGGGTTCAAGCAACCTTGCCAGAGGGTTCTCTTCTTCCTTTTTAACCAAGCATAGCACGGAAAGAGCATTTCCTCACATAGTGAAAGGGGCACTGCTGGGCCTAGAATTTTATAAGCTCATAAGTTAGCATGTTACTGTTTCATGGATGCTGGCAGAAGACACAAGACTCCTGGGTCAGAGACAAAGGATGTTATTTCTCTCAGCACAGCAAGCAGCACGAGTAGCAGCCTGTTTGCATCAGTTCCTCTGGTACCCAAGTTCCACGTGGCAATGTAATAAGGCCCAGATGGATGCTTCACATCCAGTGAGTCTGTATCACAGCTGAGGGACACTGAGCTTCGGGGAATCTACCACTTTTATAGCAAGCGGTAAGCCCACCTGCCGTTTATCCTAGAGGGAGATGTTACTTCCTCTCTCAAGGGTGTGCACTGCAAACACAACTCTGAGATCTGTCCCAGGTAAAGAGAAGTCAGGCTTGCGTTCTTGGCACACCCAGCAAGACCTATAGGGGTGTAATGATTCCCAGATATTTTTGTCCAGAGGAACAAACAGCATGGAGTTTAGAAAATGCATTAAAAGTTGCTCTTCGAATTAAAAAGTCAATTTCTCCTGGATGTCACCCCTGACCCTCCCAACTGGATGTGGACCTGCCTTCTCAGAGAACAGAACACTTTATCTCCTGCCTGGGCTATAATAATCCATTTACTTACCCCTCTTCGGCACCACCTACCCACAACACACTCAGCACCAAGAGGGTGTGGGCCATGTCTTTGGATCTACTGTGCTTCAGAGCACCTAACACAGTGTCAGGGCTCTACTACGTGCCTCTTCATTGTTGAAAGAATTAGTGATTTAGAGTAGCTTATTTGAACAGAGCCTCCCGAGGCCTGGCAAACCCTAGTCCTTCAGTTATATCAGAATTTAGCAAACTACCATCGCTGGCACCCCTATACAGATCTCTAAGGAGACCAGGACTGCAAAGATGTAGCGTGCATTTGGAGACCACTTGAAGGCTTTTTAACCCTCCCTCAAAAGTCACCCCACTATCCAAACGCACACTGTTGGCCAGTGCACACCACCCGCTCTGCTGATCTTTGCTGATGGTGCCAGATTTAAAAGATGACTGGAAACAAAGGAAGACATCTTGGGCAGAGAGGAAAACCAGCTACTGAATCCTCGTCTCCAACACGGGACATTTCCAACCGACCTAGGAGTTTCAGGAAAGCCCACTTGGAGGATCTGGTTTCTTATGCGTATACAAGATCATCTGGTATTTTTCCAGAGGGAAAAAAGGAAATTCTGAGCTGGAGTAAAGGACCTCATTTCCAGCAGAGTCCCTTTCTATGTAACTACACCGTTGCAGCCTTGGGAATCCTACATTATCAAATGCCCAGAGAACATTTCCAGAGGAAGAGGATTGTTTGACGCTGGCTCTCTTGCCTTCCACAGCCAATCATTCTCCCAGGACGCAGCCCTTTCCCCTCCCGGCGATATCTGCCCTTCCAATCTCACTAGGAAATCCAGGCCAGCTGGTGATTTCAAGCTCCTTTATCTGCTGTGATAAGGGGTATCCCGTCATGCCATGGGGCCCCACTGCCAACTCCTAGGTTGCAATGCCGAGTGGAATCATAGATTGCCATGTGGGGCTGTCCCAACACTCCCTAAAGGAAGAGCAAACAATGGCTTACCAACAATACTCATGTGCTTTCAGTTGAGACATCTCATTCCCAGGCCAGCCTCCCAGACATACACAATTCCCACTCCTTTCAAGGGAGGTGACGTTAGGTGAATGGTCTTTCAGGCCAAGCCCTTAATTGTTGCTTTGCTATCAGTATTTTATTTTTATAATTCTGATGAATCTGATGTCAACTCATTGTGATAGGAGGGGACCGACTAACTAGAAAATAAAAGGCATGCATTCAGAATCAAAAGGCAATGGGTTTCAGTCTCCTTTTCCATTCCTATCAGTGGAGGGGCTTTGACCAAGGTACGTTAATGTTTCTGACCTTCAGTTTAATTATTGTAAAACGGGACCAATAACATGTACTATCAGCCTATTGTGGGAATTAGAATGAATAACTCATAACTTAATAAATGTTTGTTCCATTCTCTAATGTTCTCTGATTTGGCAAGGATCAGAACTACCAGAGCCTAGACAGTACTGCAAAAACTAGGTCAATAATAGATAAATTATTAGATAAAATAGATAAATAAATTAGATAAATTAGATAAATAAAATAGATAAAAATAGATAAATAAATTAAGAATGTGAAATGATAACCCACAGAATGGGAGAAAATATTTGCAAATCATGATAAGGAATTAGTGTCGGGAATATATTAAGTACTCTTACAACTCAACAAGAAAAAGGCAACAAAAAAACTGGGCAAAGGCTATGAATAGACATTTCTCCACAGAAGATCTACCAATGGCCAATAAGCACATGAAAAGATGCTCAACATCATTACTCATCGTGGAAAAGTAACTCAGAACCATGAGACACCACTTTACAACCACTAGGATGGCTATAGTCAAGAAGACAGATGATAACAAACGTTGATGAGGATATAGAGAAACAGAAACCCTCATATATTGCCGGTGGGAGTATAACATGGAGCAGCTGCTACGCAAAAGAGTTTGGTAGCTCCTCAGAAATCACCTAGCAATTGCACTCCTAGATATATATCCAAGAGAAATGAAAACATGTTATACACTCAAAACCTTGCTCACAGATGATCAGAACAGCATTGTTCATAATAGCCAAAAAGTAGAAACAACCCAGATGTCCCTCAATTGACGAATGAGTAAATAAAATGTGGTATATCCATACAATGGAATATTATTCAGCCATCAAAAAGGATGAAGTATTGATACATGCTACAACACGGATGAACCTTGAAAACATTATGCAAAATGGAAGTCAGTTGCAGAAGACCACAAATTGAATGATTTCATTTATATGAAATGTTCACAATAGGCAAAGCTATAGAGACAGAAAATAGATTAGTGGTTGCCTAGAGCTGCAGGGGGCAGGAGGAGAAAGGGAAGTGACTACTAGTGGGCACAGCATCTTCTGGGGGGTGATAAAAATATTCTAAAATTAGATAGTGGTAATGGATGCAAAATTTTGTGAATATGCTGATACTAAAATTCACTGAAATGTATATTTTAAATATATTTGCTTTATGATATGTAAATTATGTCTCAATAAAGCTGTTAAAAAAGTAGAACTCACCCAATGGGACCAGGACCTGTTTCTCCCCAGCAGAAAGACCAGAACCAATGGCCAGAAAAAGATTTGCCATTCCTGAAACTCAGGAAAGTAACCTTGGTTCTCTCTGTTTGATCCCAAGGCAGCAAGTAGGTCCTGGACCCAAACCCACATTTATTTTTAAAAAAAAAGGAGAGAGAGAGGCATGCATCTATAGACCAATAGAAAGTAAGGGAGGGGAATGCATCCTGCCGATCGGTTCACATGGGTCAATCACACGTGATCCCGAACAGCTCACAGCCAAAGTGGAGGCAGAAAGCCCTGACCCTGTAGGGTTTTCAGGCGCTTAGTGGCTACAGGGAAACACGATCATACCATAATAATTTTTATTTTGTCATTTTGAAGGTATATTGCCAAGGCAGGAAGAACGAAGTAATTTTATTTAAGTTTTCAAGCTTGATTAAACCATTTAAAAGTTTGGGGACCTCCATTTTGTACTCTTGACCCTGTTCCTGAAAATATTAGGGCAGGTCTGTCTACTATTCGTGGCTGAGCTAGGACTACAACTAGGGACATGAATCCCATTTGCCACTGCCCCGTGCAAGCTGTGCCCCAGATCAAGTCACCGCGCTCTTCTCATACCTGGATTCTAGCAACAACTTCCACACCGGCCTTTCCGCTTCCTCCTTCCTGCCCCCCACCTTGCCCACACCCCCAGTCTGTTCTCTACCAGCACCCAAAAATGACCCTTTTAAGACATGTCAGATACGGCTCTCTGCTCAAAGCCCTGCAATGGCCAAAGCCACTGTCCTCACAGTGGTGTCAGAAGGCAGTACCTCGCCTTCCACGAGTCCTCCCGTGACCTGCTCTCCTCCACACTCCTGCTCACTCCATCCCTCCCTCCCTCCATACCAGCCTCCCTGATGGTCCTCAAACATTCTGGGCGGATGCCCCCTCAGAGCCTTTGACCTTGCTATTCCCTCTGCTTTTCATGCTCTTCCCCCAAGTACCTACATGGCTCACTGCCCCCCTGATTCCAAGTCCTCACGTAAATATCTTCTTACTGAGAACGTCCCTGACCGCCTGTTTAGAATCAAACTCTAGCACCCCTCCTCTTTTCCTGCTTTATTTTTCTTCCTATTGCCTATCATCATCCATCACACCCTATAATTTACCAACTTACTTTATTATCTGTCTCCCCCTTTAGCATGGAAGCCCCATGAGAGCGGGTAGTTTCATGAGGTCCTGTCTGTTCATTGCTGTATCCACAGCACTTAGAACAGTGCCTGACACAGAGTAGGTGTTCAAGAAATCTTGTTGAATGGATGGATCAATGAATGAATGAATGATACTTTGCCTCAAAGGTAACAGCTGCAACCTTTAAGGGCCAGGCAGAGATTAAAGAACCAGCCAAACTGTCCGATCTTGAAATCAAGAACCAATCTGTCTTGTTCATTGCTGGATCCCAATAACTGTGCCCAGGACATGGTACATGCTCAGTAAGTATTTGTAGATAAAGGTTTAAGGAAGGGAAAGAGGGAAGAAGGGAAGAATGAATGGAAAAATGGGGTGAGGGAAAATGAGAACAGTCCTCCCAGGAGAGCACGTTAATATTAAAGAAGAAGGAGGTGTTGCTTTGGACTGTGAAACCCTGCCTCCTGTGGGTCCGTTTTCCATGAAAACACAACCCAGAGACCAGCTCCTTCCTTACCTCGCCCCAGAGAAAAGACGGTACCTCCCATCTGACTCGCAGAAACTGCCCTCTCCTCCATACCACCACCATTCTTCCAACTTATCAATCAAATCAGATGAGCACCAGAGGCCAGCCAATCACACAACTTGACCTTGCCCATCCCTATGGGATTCCCCCCTAGAGTCAGACTCAATTGCTTCAGAATTTCTGGGGACAGAGCCTGGCATCAGTATTTCTTAAAGTTCATCAGTTGACCCCAATGTACAGCCAAGAAGCCAAGATTGAGAATGAGAGCCCTTTGTCCAGAGCACAGAGAACTCTAGAAAAATACACACACACACACACACACACACACACACACACACACACACACACTACTCAAAATCTAGTTTTTAGAGCCTTTAGAGAAGATTGTAGTTCCACGTAACGTGAATTCCTCTTAGTATCTCTTAGCTGTCTGTCTTCTCCACATTTTAATTTTCATTAGGTTTGTACTTGGCATCTCTTCTGTCTGGTTGTAAATTCCTGGAGGGAAGGATTCGCTATTCCTCAGCTCTCGAGCCCCCAAGAGCACCTGGCACGTGTCAGCGCTCCATCAGCTGCTGATGGCACAGCAAGCTCCCAGGCAGCAGCCCTCCAAAAAGGCACGATGACTGGAGGAGCTGGTCTTGCAATAAATCCTGAGAGGATGTTTCCTACATGGCCTCTGCTTCTCTCTTCTGACTCTTCTTTTCCTCTGCTCTGGCTCTGGACATTCCTAGCCATTTCCTGGCTCTCTAGCAAAGTGGGGAGATCCTGGCCGAGAACACAATTTCTCAGCACTGGGCTGTGTCCACCCTGTGGAGAGGCTGCTGCTTTAAATAAACGCATCTGGGCACTTCAGCCTTGCTGTGAGGACCCACCTCAATCCTTATGACGGCTTCAGATCATTTGAACTGGCTCAAGAGGGAACGCGAAGGCCCAGACGCTGACAGAGAGGCAGCTAATAAGCTGAAGGGAAAGGAGATTGTCTCACCGAATGGGGGGCGACAGGGATTCTGGCCAAAATTCCCCATCGAAGACACAAAAATCTATTTTGAATGGATTTGGACAGACAGTCCTGCCAGGACATTCCAGTGGCGTCTAAATACCCGCGGCAGGCAAGGAGAATACGTGTTGTTCTACGTGATCACCGTGGGCAGCCAGGGCTGCCAGGGAACTGGATCCCTCCAGCTTGACCCGCCAGTCCCAGTCTCTGACCCCCTCCCTCCTCCCACTCCAGGACCCTCTGGCTGCCTGCGTCCCTGTAATGCATCCCTTATTCCTTCCTCCCCAAAGAGCGTGTCTACTGCTACCCTAAGGGTAGTTACTTCTTGCACTTTGTGTTTCCTATTCAGCAGGAAAGTGAATGGAGATGCTACAGTCAGGCCCAGAACAGGTAAGCTTTTGGCCTTAAAGCTAAATTCACATGAAACCTAAGAAAACAGCTTTTATTTTTACCTTCCTCCCCAGTTTCCACATCTTGTTAGCTACAGGCAGCTCAAGAACTGCTCCTATTCCCACCCTCCTACATGAACACAGAAGCATCAATATGCAAGGGATGGCAAATGTGTTTGCTCTCCAGTGCAAACTCCAATAGATTGATAATGTCTGCTGGGGTGCAGCCCTCCCCGAGGCTCAGTGGAAAATCAGTTGATTACTGATGTCTGCCACTTGTCTAGAAAGGAGAAGTGTAGAGTGTTCACCTTGTTTTTATCAACCTCTAGGGGAAGGTCAACGCTCCCCACTAAGGGGGAAGGAAGTCTCACCCAGATCAAACATACGATTGACACTGGGGCTACTGAAGTAGGTGTAGTGTGGCTTGGGTAAGAGGTCAAAGCAGAAATGATTCTGATTCTCTTCCATGGGATGGGCTCTTCCTCTCCTTCCTTAGAGACTGAGGAAATGAGATAACCCCCTTAGTGGAGGGCATCCTGCATCTCAGAGGACAAAGATGGGAGGAGGAAGAAGACAAGGCATGGGTGGCTCTGGGAAAATGAGCAAAGGGAATTCTCTAGACTCACATCTCAGCTGCCTGGCCAGAAAGAAGCCAAAGAAGAACAAGGGCCAGAGCTCTGATGAGAAAGAACTGGCCACACTTTATCCTACACAGACATCCCTAGATTTCTCAGAGCAGGGTGGGGCCGGGGCAATTGGATTGTGAGAACTGCAATGCTTGTCATTTCCCCTCTGGGAGCGTCTTTTTTTTTTTTTTTTAATTTTTATTGGAGTATAATTGCTTTATAATGTTGTGTTAGTTTCTGCTGTACAGCAAAGTGAATCAGCTATACATATACACATATCCCCTCTTTTTAGGATTTCCTTCCCATTTAGGTCACCGCAGAGCATTGAGAACAGTTCCCTGTGCTAGACAGTAGGTTCTCATTAGTTATCTAACGAGTAGTGTATATATGTCAATTCCAATCTCCCAATTCATTCCACTCCCCCCCTTCCCCCCTTGGTATCCGTATGTTTATTTTCTATGTCTGTGTCTCTATTTCTGCTTTGCAAATGAGTTCATCTGTATCATTTTTCTAGATTCCCCATATAGCGATATTATACAATATTTGTTTTTCTCTTTCTGGCTTACTTCAGTCTGCATGACAGTCTCTGCAAATGGCACAATTTCACTCCTTTTTGTGGCCGAGTAATATTCCATTGCATATATGTACCACATCCTCTTTATCCATTCATCTGTGGATGAACACTTTGGTTGCTTCCGTGTCTCGACTGTTGTAAATAGTGTGGCTGTGAACACTGGGGTGCACGTATCTTTTCAAATTAAAGTTTTCATCTTTTCCAGATATATGACCAGGATTGGAATCACTGGATCATGTGGTAATTCTACTGTGAGTTTTTTAAGGGACCTCCATAGTGTTCTCCGTAGTGGCTGTATCAATTTACATTGGGAGGGTCGTATTGCAAAGGAGATGGAAAGAAATGGGCATCTTGTCTGTGTTGTGAGGGAGGGGAGAATATTTTAAACACATTTTTCTCATTTATGCAAATCATCTAGACAAACAGGATGTACAACCTACAGGCCAGAGAAAGCCTTGCTATGTAAGAGTCCAATGGGGGAAAAAAATTCCAGAGCCACAGCGAACCATAAAGTGGACCTGAATTTGAAAAACAGCTTCTGTTTTATTTGTTGGTTGGCTTGTCCTTTGCTTTTTTAAAGCAAAAACAATAACAAGAAGGGTGAAATGCTGCTAACTTTGATGCTATCTAATAGTGTTGGCCCTGCTCCTACAAGCTCTCCGCTTGTCTGTGTCTGAGAAAAAATAAAATGCAAGTATGTTATCTGGGGTAGGGAGAAAGACATGCATTCCCATTATCGCATTAGCAGATTAGCTAGACTCCACAAGCAGGCCCCGAGGAAACGGAGACAGGATGGCCACGTTTCAACTGGGAGGGAAGAGGGTCAGAAGGGTCCTGAGTAGGAGGAAAGAGTCGGGTGCCTCAGTGTCAGGGCTTCTCAAAACAAGGGCCAATAAGGGGACAATGGATGGTAGACCGGGTGAGGGAGCAGCAAAACTGGCCAAGAGATCTGAAAGGGGACATCCAAACATGCCAATGGGTGGCACCTGTGTCTCCATCTCACTTAGAAGCAGCCCTAAAAGCCCAGTTCCTCAGCCTGTCACTACCACATCCCCACGAAGTCCATTGCTATTGAAAGTAACCACTCTTGGGGAGGCCTGTTTAAAAGATGTTAACTTGTTGCTTTCCTTATTAGACACTTATCACACACAAACACACGCACACACACACACACACACACCAGCGGAATCGGACCCAGTGAGACCCCATAGAAAGACCTCTTTGGGTTGTCAGAGTTTCAACCTGGGCCTTTGGGCTTCAACAGACTCCCGGGAGTTCTGAGGAGAGCTTTGACGAGAATTTTCTTAAGGTTTTGGCAAGATTCTGTTTTCCATTGGGTATTTCCTACCTTATGAAAGGAAAAATTCTTAACTTCTGTATTTAGAAACTTAATACCAAAAAAACAAAAACAAAGCAAGACCTTTTGCATGTGAAAGACAGAAAAACCCAGAAAACCATGCTCAGGAGGCCCCTCAACCCCCTGACCAGTCAGTCAGCAACGTTTGTCACCCATATGGCTCGATGCACCACACTGCGTGGGACACACACAGAGCAGCCAAGGGCTCGGCCCCTGAGGGTGACCAGCAGGTTCCCTTCATTAAACAGAAACACAGAATCCTTCCTAGAAGCAAGGCTTTGTGCTGTTCTCAGACAAGGGTCCTATTTTCAGAAATAGACACAAATAATTATAGGAAATGGAAGAAGGTGGTAGGCGTTATAAGAGGGGTTTAGACAAAGTGCTCAGGACGATGAGTTAAAAGAGAATGAGCTTCCAGCTGAGGTAACCAGAAAAGACCCCATAAAGGAGATGGCAGCTGGGTTAGGGATGGACCAAGAGGCTCCTAGGCATAGCTTTCTCTCAGAAATGAGGCAGTCGGGCGAGGTGGTGAATATCATAAGCTGTAGAGCCAGGATGCCTGGCTTCCAACACAGGCTTTGCCGCTAACCAACTGCCTGAGGCCCTCGAACAAGCTCACTTATATTTCTGAGCCTCAGTTTTTCTCATCTGTGAATTGGGACCAACAATATCTACCCCTTAGGGAGAGCTGAAAGGATTAAATGAGGCCATTAGTGAAAAACTCTTGCCACAGAAAGTACTCATGAGATGTTACCCCATAATTTGTTTTTTAAAAGACGGGGGTTGTGAGGACGGGAAAGGATCGCCAACAGGAAGTCTCGATTGTACAGTGGGGAACGCAATGCTCAGAGGTATAAGATAAGAAGTTTTGATTTGCTGCCAAAAGTGCCATCTTGAATGAGACACAGAAGGACCAGCTGACAGAGTCCAGGCCAAACGCCATTGTCAAGGCAAGGAGAGCCTCTCACAGGGCAAACAAGAAGGTTCTTTGGCCCAAACCCCATTGTCAGAAAGGTCTCCAGTTTAAATTCTTGACATTACTCCAACTGACTTTATACATATAAATACAGAGAGCCACTACCATCCAAGGTGAACTTACGTAAACATTTAACTCCACCAATATTGGGGGATTTCTTCCTTTTTAATATACCAGTTACTTCAAAATAAGGAAATGGTCCAGGCTTCGCTTGACCTCTAAGGTCCTGAAAGTCAGGCTCGGGTAGTCTGAGGTCTCCGATCAAGTCCAACCGATGATGGGGCTTTTAAACAGCAGCCATGCAGTATCTGACCTAATGCAGCCAGGCTCTTAAGCCACTTTATTGTATTTGGACCTGCGGAAATGAGACCAACAGGTTCCCCTGCACATCCAACAGCACGAGAAAGTGCACAGAAGCAAGAAAGCCAGGTGCAAGCAGAAGAGAGCAAGTCATGAAGACTGGGAGAGTGTGGCGTCCATGAAAGGAGGGACAGGCCCTGGGGCTGGAAACGCAAGTTGGAACCATTTTGTGGAGGAGATAACCAGTAAAAACTCATGCCAGCTTTTAACGGTACTTGCCAATTTACACAACTAACAGCTAAGCCATATGGAGTCACTTCTCTGTTCCTCATCAAGGGCAATTCTGTGGAAAAGAGCATAGCAGTGGGCCACGAGCAGCCAATCCTCAGAGCAGCTGAGTGCAGATGGGTGCCCCCGGCCAACAAGGAGATCAATTTCATCCACTTAGGTTGGAAGGGAAATCTAGGCAGGAGGAACAGCATGAGCAAAGGCCACTCAAGCCATGTGTGCCCAAGCTGTCTGCTGTGTGGTTTGGGAGGTGATGTAAGCATTCCTTACCAGATCACAGGACATAAAGCAGAGAAGGGGGAAGATAAGGCAAGAGGAATAGGCAGGACCAGATCACAGATGATTTTTCTCTGCCATGCTACAAAGTTCAGAGTCCATTCTGTATTCATAATAATGATACCAACATGAGTAACAACAGTCTATGATTTATGTCATGGTTAGTGTAGGCCAATGTCCGAGAGTTTTACGTTCGTTTTCTTTTTAATCCTTATGACATCACTGTGAGACCAGTAGTATGATTAGCCCCACTTTACAGATGAGGAAACAGAGGGTGAAGAAATTAAGTAACTTGTCTGAGAGCAGACGACTAATAAAGCTGGGATTAGGACCCACTGCCTGAACCCACTGCCCACTATGTTCACACCGCCATAATGCATGTGGCTTTTAAGCAAAGGAGTGATGCATTTTAAATATTGCACTGGGGTGCCTCCGTCCTCCCCTTGCTGACTTCCCTCTGACACACATCTCTGGGTGCTTCTGCCCCTCATTTTTCAGCTAAAAAAAATCTTGAGTCTTGGCTATCTAGAAACCACTTCCAGCTGCTGAAGCCTCTCCCGCTGACACCCCAACTTTCCCTTTCCTCCCCCCCCTCCAGGCTCCCTTGACAAATTTTCCCCTCACATCTCAGGAGAACCAAGCTGGAATCCCACCCTCCCACTCACCCACCCCAGGCAGATCTGACCCTGAGCTGCTCCCAGCACTGCCTGTCCAGATGGGCCAGCCTACACCTTGGCCTCCTCTACCCAAGGGCAGAGCAGAACAAGGGGTTCAGGGGTCCTAGGTGGAGAGGACAGACTTCCGAAGGGACAGTCAGACAATACACAATGGTCAGGGCTCTGATTGGCTGATGTTGGAAATTCAGCAAATGGAACAGCCTACAAGCATATACTCTAGGGCTACAAAGTAGTTCTTCCAATGAAGGGAGGCCAGGGGACGGGATGCGGAAGGACCACAGAGGTGGGTGTAAGCTGCTGTCAGTGTTCTATTCCCCATTCTTACAGTCTTATTTAAAATAAATTAATATCTTAATAAAAAGAGGGCCTTGCCTACGGGTCAAACAATGAACGTGTGTCATGGAGCAAGGATTAGAATGGATCAAGTCTGTGCTCCAAGGTCAGGTACGCATATATCTCCACAAGGCAAAAATTATTACGTGATGAATGAGTTCCCGCAAGGAAAATTGCTCTTAAGTTATGGCTTGAAGGAGTCACAAGAAGCAGGGAGGGTTCCCTACAGTGCTGATCAGGTTCTTATTCTTCATCTGGGTGCTGGTTACTTGGATGGATTCACTTTACGAAAATTCAGCAAACTATATACACTTATGATATATTTGTATGTATCCATTCTTCAAGGCTAGAAAAGAACCATTTTTTAAAATTTTAATTGCTCTACTTGTATTTAAGATCTGGCAGACCCAATATCCATATGTAAGAGCGGTAAATATTCCAACACAAGACTGGGAGTACACATCAAATCCTGGCTTTTGGTGAACTCCTTCGGGAAATACGCTAGTAGCCTGTGTCAAGCTGAGCCGTACTGAAGCCCAAGGGAAAAAGTTGGTAATACTGATCCTATCTTTGTTTACATTTTTGATATTTTGTTCATCATGGAGTTTTTGCATTAATTTTTATTTCTTTTTAATATTGTATAAAGATGTTTTTATCTTGATGACTGAGCTTTTGGTGCCCCCTTTTTCTATAATTACATTTATTTATTTATTATTATTATTATTATTTTTTGGCCATGCCACACGGCATGTGGGATCTGTTCCCCGACCAGGGATCAAACCCGTGCCCCCTGCAGTGGGACTGCAGAGCCTTAACCACTGGACCGCCAGAGAAGTCCCATCTTGGCCCCCCCTTTAAATTTTGTACCACCCAAGTCCCAGACCTGGTGGTCACCAAAAAGAGCTCATCGTTGACTCAGCTCATCCAAAACCTAAATTCCATCTTCCCTGAGGAAATGCCTATGCTACCGAGAGCCAAAGGATGACTCTGATAATGAGACTTTCAAGTTCCTTAGCAATAACGTTGACCTGCATTTATAAAGTGCTTCCACATAATCTTATTTGTCCTCACAGTAAGCTTGGTGACAGCGTGAGTATTATTTCATTTTGCAGGTAAAATATTAGGCTTTGCCTTGGTAGGAAATTAACCTTTCCAAGACGACTTTGAGCAGGGACAGTGTGTAATTGATCTCTGTAACACAGTGTCTAGCTCAACTTTTGCAGTTCATGAGTCAGACTGCATGCCTGCAAATCCTGGATCCACCATCTCCTGGATGGCTCTTGACCTTGGGCAAATTACTGAATTTCTTTAAGCCTCCATTTTCTCATCTGCAAACTAGAGATAAGAATAATTGATTTGCTGCTGAAGAGGGTGTGGAGAAAAGAGAACCCTCCTCTACTGTTGGCGGGAATGTAAACTGGTGCAGCCACTATGGAGAACAGTATGGAGGTTCCTTAAAAAACTAAAAATAGAGCTACCATATGATCCAGCAATCCCACTCCCAGGCAGATATCCAGAGAAAACCATAATTTGAAAAGCTACCCACACCCCAATGTTTATTGCAGCACTATTTACAATAGCCATGACGTGGAAGCAACCTAAATGTCCCTCAACAGATGACTGGATAAAGAAGATGTGGTACATATACACAATGGAATACTACTCAGCCATAAAAAAGAATGAAATGATGTCATTTGCAGCAACATGGATGGACCTAAAGGTTATCATACGATGTGAAATAAGACAAATATCATATGATATCACTTATATGTGGAATCTTAATGGGGGGGGGATAAATTAGGAGTTGGGGATTAACAGATACACACTACTATATATAAAATAGATAACCAATAAGGACCTACTATATAGCACAGGGACCTCTACTCAATACTGTGTAATAACCTATATGGGGAAAGAATCTGAAAAAGAATGTATATATGTATATGTATAACTAAATCACTTCGCTTGTACCCCTGAAACTAACACAACATTGTAAATCAACTATACTCCAATATAAAATTTAAAAAATTTTTAAAAGAATAATTGATTTATTGTGAGGATTAAATAAGGTTATCTATATAAAGCGCTTAGCAACGTGTTTGGCACAGAGTAGGTGCTTAATAAACATTAACTATTATACTGCACGTAGTACAGGCTTGAAATCTTCACAGAGAAGAATGGGATGCCACAGCAGGCTGTCAGGATAAACTTTGGTACGGACCCCTTTCAGCTACCATCAAATTACCCTGAGCAGGGAGCTTTCATCAGAATCCATTATCAGAAAAATTATCTGACTGCTGGAAATAGACAAAAGAGATTATTGAGCACTCTTTCAGGACAGTGCTGGTCTTGAGTTTCTACTTCCTGGGCTATTTTACAACTCTGTAAGGGCAGAGGTTGACTTGTAGAATTTTGTCTGGTAAAGATGCAAATAATTTAAGTCTGGGGGAGCAGATACCCCATAGATTATGACATATGACCCTGTTGGACTTAAACCCAGCAATCTATTAAATTAGCTATATATACAATTACATATAATGTAATACATAGTTATATTATATAATATATTATATATAACTATATAATTGCCCATATGTATATAACTACATATAATTATACACATATTATATATAATTCATATTGTATATAATTAATGTATGTATGTGTATAGCCCTAGCTTCTAAAATGCTCTTTGGACAGGTTTCAACATATTACTGATTCTCTAATTAATTAATGCATGGAATAAAATCTTTGACATGTATTCCTTTTATGTTGCATGAGTACTTTTTAGGTTATTAGAATCATGCTTTTTTAGCCTTTTGAAAAGTATACTTTTACACCATACACAGAGAAGGCCCAAAGGGGGTCCAAAAAAGGTCTTGAAGGAAACCACATGGTTCCTGGCTGCACAAAAGCATCCCAGCAACAACGTTCAAGCTTCAGTTGGCCACTGGGCAGCCCTGACCCTGGCCCCTGGCTCAAGCATAAGCAGCATGAGAGCTTTAGGACTTTACTACCAAGCGAGGCAAGTGGGACCACTGAAGATCTTTCCTCCCTGCTTCCAAACACCATTCCTGGTCAGAGCAGAGGCTGGACCAGTCCCCTGGGGTTTACCAATTATTTGGTAAAGTACAGAGATTAACACTCTGTACAAATTTCCTCACATTGTTCCGCCTGGCTCTAAATGCTCCCACATGGGATAATCTAGAGATAAGTGACAGGAAAAGGATGGAGTATCTGGGTCCCCCCCGTACATACATCCCAGTCATTCTGCTATTACCTCCGAGCCACTCAAGATGGATGTGACCTTGTGTCACTTTCTCATTCTGCTACTTTCTGGCAGAAGCTAGAATTAGAAAGTCCTTTACCTCCTTCAGAATCCCAATGGAAATCCCTTCCTACTGGGGGTAGAATAAAACCTTGGGATTGTCTAGCGGAGCTTGTGTTAATGAGCAGCTGTCTTTGAGTTCTGCCTTTGTGGTGCCCAGTGGTGAACATTAAAAAGGGAGCCACATTCTGGCACCGTCTTCCTTCAGCCCAGCCTGCAATCTGCTGGCAGAGATAAATGGGGTAGATTCAAGATCTATATTGGGTAGAATTATTAGGACTAGTTGATGAATTGGATACGGGGGATTAGGGAAAGGAAGGAATCGAGATTGTATTAGTCAAAGTTCTCCTGAGAAACAGAACCAATAGGGTAGATAGATATAGACACAGATATGTAGATAGCTAGATATAAACAGATATATAGAAAGAGATTTATTATAAGGTATTGGTTCATGCAATTATGGAGGTGGAGAAATCCCACAATCTGCCATCTGCAATCTGGAGATCCAGGAAAGTTGGTGGTGTATTTTGAAGGCCTGAGAGCTGGAGAAGCAATGGTATAGATTCCAGTCCAAGTCCAAAGGCCTAAGAACCAGCGGTACCAAGGGCAGAAGAAGGTAAACAGCCCAGCTAAAGCAATCAGGCAGACAGCAAATGCAATTTTCCTCCACATTTTGTTCTATTCAGGCCCTCGGTGGATTGGATGGGCACTCCCCACGTGGGGGAGGGCCTTCCACTTCACTGAGCCCACCAATTCAAATGCTAATCTCTGCTGGAAACACCCTCACAGAAACACCCAGAAATAATGTTTACAGATATCTGGGCATCCTATGGCCCAGTCAAGTTGACACATAAAATTGACCATCATAAAGATGATATCCAGGTTTTTAGTTTAGGTAACTAGATGCAAGGTGCTCTCATTTACTGAGATGGAGAAGACAAGGAGAAATAAATCTGGAGGTAGGAGAATCAAAGGGAGAGTAGCTAATCTCCCAGTTCCTGTTACAATGGGGAGGCTTTGGTACAACAGGGGTAGAATTACACAGAGGGGAAATTTGATTCATTTTATCAACCCAGTTTTTGGTAGTAGACCTCTTTCATCTACTAAAATCTTTGCATTTTGGAAGATCCATTCGCCTTTTGCTCACCTTACAGACAGCTGAATGCCTGAGTCAAGAGTGACCGTGGGGTCGTTTTCTGCAACTGTACAGCTAGCACCTGTTTCAACAACTTTCCCTCTCAGAATCCTGATGCTTTGCTCATTTAGGAAGGATACAACCTTGTGCCTTATGCCTGGTGATATCAACCTCTTCAGAGAGTGTAGTGTATCTCTTTGCTTTAATTGGTTTGTTTCTTTTGTCACTACTGCTCTGTTTGGGTTTATCTGTTTGCTCTAAAGATTGAATTGTTTAAAAATTTAGCATCATAATTGTAATTCAACAGCAAATCTTAAAGTCTTCATTGTGCTTTGTGTAATGGATTAATGAAAGCAAGTAAACAGCCATATTATGTGGAGTAACTGAGGAAGGGCAATGCTTTGTTAGGCTAAGTTAACAAATGAAGTAATTTCATTTGAAGTAATTTTAATGGGATTTGGCGGTTGCTTTTTTGTCTTTGTTTTGGTTTTTTAACAGAACGGAAGTCAATTTGAGGACTGAAGGTAATAGTGTTTTTCAACTTCAGTCGATCTGCCCTACGATGAGGGATTTTAAGAAAAGAATTGCTCTTATAAAGTGGAGAACCGTACTGGCTGTCAGAGGTTGTCAGTAAGGGTGGCCCCCAGGTCAGGCCCCGGAGGTCTGTCCCACACCTCCTAGCAGGGCTAGGACCACCTGCTGTCCCCACCTCATACTGAAGAGGTCAGGCAAAATCCCAAAACACTGAGCCTCATCACAGCTGTGCCTTGTTAGCATTGTTTCCAACTTATCCCTAGACTCTAAGTTCCCAGGAGCTTAGTGACAAGAAGTAGGGTTTATTACAGTGGATCTTTCCAAGCACTTAGCACAGTGTCAGTAAATGCTGGCTGTTCTCATTCAAAAGGAGAGGAAAAGTTGCATATTTAGATGCAAATGTAGATATGGATGACACAACACTCACGAATGGAAAAAAAGACTAGAGGAAGTAAAAACAAAGCATTGGCAAAGGTTCTCTCTCTCTCTGTAATAGGATGGCACTCTATTTTTTATTTTTTGCTTTTCACTATTTTCTACAATGAACATTTGTTCATTCAGCAAATATATTCTGCATGCATACCGCCTATTAGGCATTGTGCTAGGCCCTAGAGGATATAAAAGTGAAATAGACACAGTCCCTGCCCCAGAACTGATATCCAGTGTGGAAGACAGACAAGGACAAAGGCAAGGTGCAATGTACAACTTCAAGGTCATCATCACCGTCATCTATATCACAGACCTGGATATTTCGTTGAGTTTCCTGCAGATCAAAGCACAGAGTCTTGGGAGAGGGATGCCTTTTTGAATTCACATAAAACCATCAAACGGGGTCTCAGTGGCCAGGAGCTCTTATAGTGCAATATGATACGTGCAGTGATGAAAAAGCAAAAGGTAGTGTGTAAACACATCTGAAGATAGTCTTTAGAAGTAAAAGGACGTTTTCCATCGGAAGTAACATTTCAACCAAACCTGAAAATCGCTATTACTTTTATAACCAGAATAAAACGAAAGGTTTCAAAATTAGTATTGGCTATTACTGGATGATCAGCTGTTGAATACTGAATGTGAATGGAAGAATGAATGAATGAATACATGAAAAAATGAATACAAGATTTTTAAACAGAAGAAAGATCAAACGACTGATCCACTCTACCACAAATTCGAAGAAGAATCACAAGTGGAAAAACAACTGCCCGACTGTCAGTCCAGAGTTGTTCCTTTAAGCCCTTGCTACTCAAAGTGTAGTCCGTGGACCAGCGGAAGAAACATCACCCAGAATTCGTTAGAAATTCAGACTCTCAAGCCCCACCCCGACCCACCGAGTCAGGATCAGCATTTTAACCAGAACTAGCATTTCTAACAGATGATTTATGTGCACATGAAAGGTCAAGAAGTGCTAGTGACTCACAATCTCAGCTGCATATCAGAATCACCCAGGAGACTATACAAATCTAAGTGCCCAGCGTAGCTGGGTGGTTAAAAGCACAAGTCCCAAGTCTAATTTCCAGGTTCTCTGGTTTATTCACTGTGACCTTAGGTCAGGTCCTTGACGTTTTGGCACCTTGGTTTCTCCATCTATGTGGCAGTTAGTGGTATGTTCCCAGTGGTTCCTATCTCCTGGTTTCCACATGCTGTGTCATCCCTCCCCACCTTGGGTGTGGCTGGATCTAGTAAATAGAACACAGCGAGAGTGATAGGAAGTCATTCCAAAGATTAGGTAACAACGTCACATTGCCCACAGTCTCTTTCTAAGGCTCCTCACTTGCTCTCTTTGAGGAAGCAAGTTGCCGTGTTGGGAGCTGACTTGTGGAAAGATCCATGTGGCAGGGAATTCCGGTCAGTCAACAGCCAGCAAGGAACCGAGGCCCTGAGTTCAGCACCTGCAGGAACTGAATCCGGCCAACAGCCGGGCGACTTAGCTCGGAAGTGAGTCCTCCCCAAGCCTAACCTTGAGATCACTGCAGCCCTGTCTGACCCCTTGACTGCAAACTTATCAGAGACCCTGCGCCCAAGGAACAGCTAATCTACACCTGGATGCTTGATCCAAAAAAGCTGGGAGAAAAATGTTGGTTGCCTGAAACCACTACGTTTTGGCTACATGGTAACAGAAAACTAATGTAGTCTATAAACTAGCGATGACGGTAGCATTGCAAGGGTTATTTCAAGATTAAATAATTCCCATAGAGTGCTTAGAACAGGTCCTAGCATATAATAAGCATTATATACATTTTGTTATTAGATATTATTAGAAAGCACTGATGCCCTCGGTACCTACTAAAGGATGTAAGTACTTTCTCAATCACCAAGTGGTCCCAGCCTCCTCTGCATCCTGAAAGTTTCCCTCTCTACCTTCCTTGTCACTTAACTGCCACTCCTAGTTGGCTTCTGGCAGTTCCTCCTCACCCTGATAAAATACTTTTTTAAAAAGCTGTTTCTAATCTGTGATAGGCTGGGAAAGTTAATAAATAAACTTGTTATGATGTGACTAAACTGCAAATCAGCGGGCTCTGATTTAGGGTCTGGGGAGCTCTCCAACGAGCACAATGAAAGGCTGTTTTTGTTTGTTTTCTTGACATCTTTTTTGAGGCTCCAAGGCCCTTGCTGCTTCTAGTTTCTCAGCTACGCTGTAGTCAGTTGAGGCCACTAGATTTAGGAGACGTCTCTGACTTTCTACCGCGAGATGAGTACCTTCTGTATCAACTACGTCACTGATCGCAGCCCTGATTTTATTCATCCCCAAGCTCAGTTCCTCTTAGCCTGATCCAGAGTTTATTTATTTCAGCCAAAGAAATCCTTTGTTTTTAATGCCTCAGTTTAATCAAGTTTAATTTCTGTCATTGGCTCTCCAGAGTCCTCATTTATACAGGGATTAAGGGAGACTTGCTTGAGGAAGAGAAGATTAAAGGGAGATCCTGGGGATAAGCTGGATGTAAATGTGCGCAGGAGAAGAGGGGACTGGAAAATGGCTTACAGCAGAAGGAACAACTTGTCTGAATTCCCTGAGGGTGGAGAGAGCAAGGCAAGTTTGAGGAACAGAAGCAAAACCAGCATGGCTGGAATACCATGTGTGAGGGAGGAAGGTACTAGAAGTGGTAGGGCCAAAGCATGCTGGCCCGACACCCTGGGTGGGAGTTTGGGGTTCAATCTAAAGGCACAGGCAAAAACAATAAAGTGTTTTAAGTTACGGGTTAGCAAACTACAGCCCTGAGCCATATCTGGCTCCCCACCTGTTTTGGTAAATACATTTTTATTGGAACATTAGCCACAGCCGTTCATTTACATAGTTTCTGTGGCTCCTTTCACACTACAGTGGCAGAGCTGAGCGGTTGTAACAGACATCACAGAGCCTGCAAAGCCTAAAACATTTACTATTTGACCCGTCACATAAAAAGTTGCCAATCTTTGTTTTAAGCTCACAGGTTCTATGATCAGAACCGCATTCTACACAGATCCCGGCAGCTGGTCGAGAATGTTGACGTAGGGACAGAGCCGCTACCACTTTTCCTTCCTTTCCACCCCAGATGGGGCTGGAGCACGGTGAACCATCTTTGTATAAGAAAGAGCAGGGGGAGGACAGAGGAGAGGCCAATGGTCTGGATGATCCGCAGACAGGTAAGTTGGATCTCAACTTTTTAATAAACGAAAAGCATTCTGGAGAATAAGAGGTATGAAATAGAGATATGGGTGTTTTTCTCTTTCACTGATATATCAGGAAACGTGGCGGCACATTAAGTATGAAAAATCTAAACCGGGTGAGCAGTTTAAAAACACGACAAAAACGAAAAATCCATTCCTCCCGGCCAGATGTCTGTGTGTGCAGTGACCCTCTTGCCCTGGACAATCTCCAGAGTGGTACCAATCTAAGGGTGCCATGCTTCTGCGATCAAAAGGAAGAAAGTCACAAAGATGTGAAAAGACTACACTGGCTTAGGTCCTTCTTGGGTTTCCTTAGGAGCAGTTATTTGCTAAGACAACAAAACAATTACTATCCTCCAACTTTGGTTGGGAGTAGTGGGGGTGAGAGAGAAGATGTGAAGCCAAGGGGAGTTGTTCCTTCAGGACAGCTGGCAGAGACCCAAAGTACAAAGTTGTCTACAAACTCTTGAATCAGTGTGAGACCTGAAAGAGAGCGATGTGCTGGCAACGTGGACCGGCCCGCCTTGCCAGAGTGGAATTGAAACCATCCGTCCATCTCATGCAGACATCATCCACTGGAAGGATGCTCTTATAAATCCCAGCCTTGGAGGCCATCTCCTCCGTAACTCCCTCCCTGTTCCCCTTCTCTTTCACTCCCCAAACCAGAGAAACTTAATAAAAACAGAAGGAACACATCTCTCCAGAGCTTCCCAGAGCTGAAAGAAGGGGGGAAACAAAACTACACAGAGGATGAGCATGACCCCTCTGGTCACTACGGATCAGGCTCCAGTGGACTCCACCCTTGTGACCCATTTGATCCAGGTCCTACTGTATGGTGCAACGTCCATGGATGCTGGGTGTGGACTCCACAGTGCCTGCAACAACAGGAGATCTCTGATCTAGCCGCCCTTTACCTGAGCTACTCTGCCCATGTCCTAGCCAAGGAATTCCAGGTTGATTTATGAAAATCTGACCTCAATCCAGAGACCCTCCCAAATTAGCCCACGGAGAACACAAATAACTACATCCTGGATTGCCACACTTGCACCGAAAACCAAGTATAAATCACAGCCACAGAAGTGGAGAAAGCAGTTTTTGTTCTGGGACGGACTCCACTGATTCCACTAGGGGGTCCTGACCTTGATACTCAAGGTTCTCCATAATCTGACCCAACCCTCCCAACTTTGTCCTTTTCAGTCCCCACACAAACACTGTCAGACAGATTTTGTCCCTCATTCATGCCATCTATACCCCAGTCCCCATCAATGCTCCAACCAGAATGTACCTCACCCTCATCAGGTCCCTCCACATCCAGGAAAACACTTCAGGGAAAGGCAGAAAGTACCAACATACCTGTAAAGAGAAAGAGACTCTCGCAAAGCTAGGAACAGTTTTCAATCCGCTAGGCAACCAGAAATTTCATCTGGTAAATACAACAGGGTATTTTTTGCTAAAGCCTTTTGCCTCGCCTGCTATCTTAAAAGAAACATACTGTTAAATCTTTTTCTGAGTCCACTGATATTGGCAGATCATTGTGGCCTTTTCTATATACTTTTATACTTTTCTATATACTTTTAAGTTTATCTCCCTCATGGTAACATCATTCTGCCACAAAGGCATCAAAAGAAGGGGGTTGTTTCTAAAATGCAGCTGCAAGTCAAGATCCAGGACTGTATTTTAGTTCACTGCAAAGATGAAGGATAAACTGTTACTCCATAAATATTAAATCTTAGTTGGAAAGATACAGGTGATAAGCTTTTGAGATTGTCTCCACCAAAAAGGAAAGGAAAGAGCCCAGAAAATTTCTAGGTCAACATATATGTATTCGTCTGAGTGAACTTTCTCTAAAGTTAACATTCCACTTGGAGTTCTGGTTAAAGTTCAACTGAGAAAAACTAAGATAAATTTATAACATTAGCCCTAGATCAGTAACATTAAAGGCCAATAACGAATATTCCTTTCAGCAATGTTACTGCTTTGGTGATCATTTGTAAGCACTGCTCTCTCCCTCCATCAAGAAATGCACTCTTCCCCTGACTTCCAATTCCTAGAGTTCCTTCCACCACACTCTGGCCTCTTCTTCTTATTCTACTTTGTAGGCTCATCCACTTCTACCCAACCATTGCATGATGGAGTTCCTTAAGACTGTGCTCTGGGCCTTCTTGTCTTTTCCTCTGTGTTCTCTTGAGGTAACTGCATCCATGCTCCAGGGTTTGGATGGCACCTCTAAATTGACAGCACCTGTAGAAGACTGAACAGTGGTCCCAAAAAGACATGTTCGAGTCCTAGCCGGTACTTGTGAATGGGACCTTATTTGGAAATAGGCTCTTTGCAGCTGTAATCGAGTTAAGGGTCTCCAGATAAGATCATCCTAGATTTCAGTTGGACCCTAAATCCAATGGTGAGTGATCTTAAAGAGGAAAGAAGATACAGTGACACACAGAAGGAAAGGCCACGTGAAAACAGACATTGGAGTTATGCAGCCCCAAGCCAAGAATTGCAAACAGCCACCAGAAGCCGGAAGAGAGGCACGGATTCTCCCTTGGAGCCTCCAGAGGGAACCACCTCTGCTGACACCCTGATTTTGGACTTCTGGCCTCTGGAACTGAGAATAAATTTCTGTTGTTTAAGCTGCCAAGTTCGTGGTAATTTGTTACGGCAGCCCTCAAAAATTAACACAGCACCCAAACGTGTACCTAAGCTCTCTGGCCTCTCTCTGAGTTCCAGACTAACACCTGTAACTGCCAACTTTACATCTCAGAGGAACCTAAACTCAACGTGTCCCTGATTTAATTCCACGTTTTATCCACCTGTATTAGTCAGGATTCTCCAGAAAAACAGAAGCAACAGGATAGAGAGAGACAGAGAGAGAAGAGGACGTGTATCATAGGAGTTGGCTCAGTTTTGGAGGTCGGGAAGTCACACAGTCTGCTACCTGCAAGCTAGAGAATGAGGAAAGCTGATGGTATAATTTAGTCGAAACCCAGAGCCCTGAGAACTGGGGGGCTGCTGGTATAAGTGCCAGAGTCTGAAGGCCTGAGAACCAGGACCTCCGATGTCCAAGGACAGGAGAAGATGGACATCCCAGCTCGAGAAGAGAGAGACAAGAGTTTGCCCTTTCTTCACCGTTTTGTTCCATTCAGGGCCCTGACAGGTTGCATGACGCCCACCCACATGGGTAAGGACAGATCTCTTTACTGAGTCTACTGAATCACATGCCAATCTCTTCCAGAAACACCCTCACAGACACATCCAGAAATAATGTTCTACCAGCTAGCTGGGCATCCCTTAGCCCAGTCAAGTTGGCACATAAAATTAACCATCACAAATCCAACCCTTGTCAACTTGACACCTATGTGCATCTCCTTAAACCATACTTCATCTCCAAATAAAGACATTAACAAGGTCATAATTCCACCTAACAACTGAAAATGCACTAACCCCTTCCCCAAAAGAGAAGATACATCCTCGAGTGATGTCTACTTCTCTCCTTGATCTCCTATAACTTACAGAGTAAGATGTAAAGTTAACAATACTTAAATACCATGGTATAAAGTCAATACCTCTTATGCGACATGATAAGGGAATACAAAAGGAAAGAAAACAAAAATATTTGCTTAATATATGTATATAGACACAAATGTATTCATAACAAAATAAGGAGGAAATACTCATGACAATCACAGTTCTTGTTTCTGTAACTGGTCGTGTGGTCTTAGCTGGCATTTATAACCACCTTCTTCTACTATCCATTCTGTATTCCCTTTGCCCTCTGCAAACACCTCGGCTGGTCGTGGTTCTTCACCCCAAAACTTCATTCCTAAAGAGTTTGAGTCGTTAGAAGTCCTACCTGGATCGGGTTGCTGTAGTTTTCCATTGACCTTAGTCACAGGGCATGGTAATACTAAGAGACGCCTTCGGGAATCCCCTGTATTCCAGATATACCCTTCCTCCCCTCCACTGTGCAGTAGCAAACCAATAGCCCCTTGGTCATGAGGATCCATCACCCCAGCCAGCAAAGTAACTCCCTTCCTTGCCTGATTAAAGAGGCATGAGGAGCCTGAAGCATCCTGGCAGCTGTCTTAACTTCCAGTTCAATGAATCATTGTTGTGTCTCCTGGTGGAAGCATTCCTCCCTCTGGAACTGTGACCTCTAGGCCAGCAGGGCATAAAGTCACAAGAACAGGAAGCTAAATTTTGCAAGCGGGTCACTAAGGGTAACAGTGAGAGGTGCCACTCCAATTTTTGCCCGCTGATTCCCAAATCTGTGAATCCTGGCTATCACAGAAACATATACGGGACACTGATTCACAGCACACACTGGCTTCTGGAGAACCTTACCCCAACGCTGCAAGTTTCTGCCACCTAGCTGGTGCTGTAACTGAGTCTTCAAAAGACCATTCCACTGTTCAATCAGGCCAGCTGCTTCAGGATGGTGGGGAACATGGTAAGACCAGTGAATTCCACGAGCACGGGCCCCACTTCTTTTGCTGTGAAATGAGTTTCTTGCTCCAAAGCAATGCTGTGTGATACGAAGATGGTGGATAAGGCATTCTGTGAGTCCACAGATGGTAGTTTTGGCAGAAGCATTATGTACAGGGAAGAAAAGTTTGTATACGGAGTGTCTATTCCAGTATGGACAAATGCAGCCCCTTCCGTGATGGAAGAAGTCCAATGTAACCAACTTGCCACCAGCTAGCTGGCTGATCACCCAGAGGAGTGATGCCCTATTGCGGCTCAGTGCTGGTTTCTACTCTCATCAGATTGTCTAACAACCAAAGACTCTGACAATAAAATAGCAATAATGTCACGCTCTCCCTGATAGCAGTGACTGTGGTTTTTATTTCCGTATCCTCAATATCTAGTTTACAGCCAGTGTCATAGTCACTGCTCAGTGAGTGTTTATTGATAATATGATTGGATGTTTTTAGATACCAATTAGCAACACAGCTGTTCTGCAGAGAGTCCTCAGAAAGTACTGTCACTTGACAAGGATTTTAAACTGAGGGCTTCAGGAAACATGTAATTACTATTCCTGTGTGGTGGTTTGGGCTTCCAATCGCTAGATTTCCTGATTTTCCTCTGGGGAAATCAGGAAATCTCTCACACCCCACTCTCACTCTTTGTGATTTGGGTGGGACATGGACTGGATGTCCACCCCTGGCTATAAGCTTGGACTGTGACATAGACCTTACTAATCAAAATATCACACCCTCCTGACTGGCATGATGATCAGAGATGGGCCTGTGATCCAATCCATGGTAATCAGACCAGTTAGAGCTGATCCTGAGACTTTGGTTTGAGCAACCAGAAAAGAGTTGATGAGAGCTGAACCCTTTTCTGCTGGTCTTGGGGAAAGGAGGTTGAAAGCCAGGAGTGTCCTGATGCCATCAGAGGGGAAGGATTCTGACAATGAAGTGAACCCAGAGGAAGAAGAACCAAGAGAAAAAGGAAGACCAGGTTCTGATGACATTTTTGAAGCTGCTAGATCTAGCTATACCTGAACTCACCTTGCCTAAGGGCAGTTGCCATGTCACCCAACAAAGTCTTTTTTTTTTTGTCCAAACTATCTTGAGTTGTGTTTTCCATCACTTGCAGCAAAGAGGGCCATGACTAAAACTCTGAATACATCTGTATTTTTTGATGCTTTGAACGTGAGAATTCCAACTGTGATACATTATACTGAGTAATTAATGACACAAGGCTCAATACACCAAAGCAAGGGTTCCAAGTATTCAAAGACCCCTAGGGTGACATGTGAGGATCTAGATGGGTCAGAGAGTCATCGTGATATCTGTGAAACTTCCAAGGACTCAAACGGTTAAAGTTAATTGTATCTGAAATTCAGACATCTTGGGAGAGAAGTCACATTTATTATCCGTACAGTCACCCCTGTTTCCATGATAACACCCAGTGAATCCCCATTCATCGGCCCCTATTTATTCTCAATCACTTGCTGCTGGGAGATATTTGTGCTGGCGTTTTAGTCAGGAAGACATCAGCTATAGGCCTAATTGCATAGACTGTACTTAACAGACGGCCTGCGCCATCAGATAGCTCTGGAAAGAAAACAACAGAAGGCTTGCACTGCAACTCTGGGAATTCAGGTATGTAGTCATAAAATCTAATAATTTCAGAGCAGGACGAGCCTTAGATGAGCTGCTAACCTTCTCTAGGGCCTGAAACATTAAGCGCCCCCAAAGCCAGCTAATGAAAGACTAAACTCTTTTCCAACTATTAAAAGATATTTTTTGAAAAGATAGAAATCACGACTCTCATGCAAAGATAAACACGCATCAAAGATTCTATTGTATTCATCAAGTAATGACGGAACCTAAGGTGTTAAATTGGTTCAAAGGAGACGTCAAACAGCAGACACATGTAGGCAATCAGAAGTGCTGACTGCATTTCAGAAAAGCTGAAGTGCATTTGTTAAGACATGCAAGACTGGCTTCCTCCACCAGACATTCATTTGCATTGAATGTGGACAAGAATCATTTACATAACTACGGGTTTTTTTCAACTTACAAAGTTATGAAACAGATCAAAGACAATGAAAGGTGCAGACCCCTAGAAAATTAAAGCACTCAAAGAACTGGGGAACGCCCAGCATTTCTTATAATACTCATTAATCCCTTTCCACCATTCAAAGATTTGTGCAATTTTTCCTCTCGCTATATGACTTTTTTTTTTTTTTTTTTTTTTGTGGAGAGCACAGGCTCTGGACGCGCAGGCCCAGCGGCCATGGCTCACGGGCCCAGCCGCCCCGCGGCATGTGGGATCTTCCCGGACCGGGGCACGAACCCGTGTCCCCTGCATCGGCAGGCGGACTCTCAACCACTGCACCACCAGGGAAGCCTGCTATATGACATTTTTGCTAACCGAATATATGTTGCCCGTGTTATCTGAGCACTCTTGTGGCTTCTGAAAAACCTCACTGAGCCTCAGTTTCTTCACTTGAAAGAAGGAAATTATAGTATTCATTCTGTAGGGTGCGCTGAAGATTAAAGGCGCTGTCTGGGAAATGCCCGAGAACCGTCCCAGATACCCAGCACCTAGTAGTTCAGGGAAGAATTTGTGCTTCAGTAGAAAACTATGCATTGTCTAGAGTACATCTTTTGGGGCATCTGATTTTGATTCTATGGAGGAATCTGCCTCTGAGAATCTTTATGGCTCTGTAAATTGTAGATAACCGAGAGCAATGCAAGTAATTTTTGTCTGCAGACATGCAAATAAATTGTCTGCTGGAGGGATAACCTGTCCCCTCCCTTCAAAAAAGGCAGTTTTGCAGTCATTTGCAAATTCACTTCTTTCTCATCTGTCGAAGTCTCTGCATTTTGACGTCTCCTTGAAAGTGACTGTGACACCCATCAGAAGCTGTCTCCACAAAGGTCACTAACACAACCCCTTGATAAGACAAAGCTGAGCTTATTGCTCGCAGAGGCAAGGGAGAATGCCACCTTGCAAAACTGTGGCAGTGGGTCTGAGGAAGAGAGGGAAAGTCAGACGGTATTAAGAATTGGAAGTTTGATGTCAGGCGGGTTTTCAAAACAGGGCATTTATTAGGAGTGAGTAAGGATCATGGTTCTACAGTTCAGGGTTGGAGGACCTCAAAGCAAAGGATTCAAGGAATCTTCAGGATGAAAAATCCATTTGCTTGGGCAGCAGTCTCCTGGAAGATCGTGCTAATGAAGGCTCGGAAGAGCACAGAATAGCGAATGTGCAGAGTGGGGTGCCGGTTGGCTCTCAGTGCCCTTATTAAGTGTGAGGATAAGCAGTTCGGTTCCCAGCCTCTCTTGATGTCATTCTGCACCCGGAGCTGAAAGATAGACCATGAATAACTGGGCTGTAATTAATCCAGGTCTTTGCTGCTGCTGTTTGAAGTGTCATAATTGCATGTCAAAATTCCATCAATAGTTCCATCCAAGTTTCCTGCGGTGGTTGTTTCAAACTCGATTAAGTGTTAGATTTTCCAGTTCTTTCTGCTGCACTTTGCAAGATCATTTGCTGCAGTAACAGCTGAGCAACGGCATTTACAACTCTGGAGATGATGCATGTGAACATGGCCACACAGACCAATACTAAGGGAAGAACGATGATCAGAGTTCGTTATTCACTTCTTGGCCAGGAGCCCAGGACACCCAGATTAAACTAAGAACAGATTCTATCCCCCAGTCTGAAACATCTACAGAACCAGATATGGGGTCTTTAACAGAATTACCTAATTTTCTGATTTCTTTGTTTATTTCCCAGATCTTATTTTAGTAATATTAAAGATCCAAGAGAAGTCTGCAGGGATCTAAGTATGACATTCTTCCCCTCAAACAGAGCACATTCCTCCTAGAGAGGCCAATACCATAATTAAGGCAGCTCTGTTCTGAACGACCACGTGCCCAATTTCATAATCCTGTTGGATGAGGAAGTGTACGACGTAGGAGAAAAAAATATTTCTCCTCTACCCTCTTAGGGTTAGTATCTGGGGCCTGCTAATTAAACTGAAAAAAGACAGATTAAAAAGAGAAAAAGCATACACATTTTATTTGATGTTAATATATTAACTTTTACATGCATGAAGGCCATCACAGAAGCTGTTAGACTTGGGAGCTTATATACCATTTTAACAAAGGGTGATAAATTATGGAGAAGTGACAAGACAAAGGAAAGGGGGTTGAGGAGCTCCAAGGGGTGATAAAGTGTGGGAAGTTTACTAGGAAATATGTAGTTATGTATTTGTTATACAGACAAGAGTCACTTTCCTCTTCCTGGTATAGGAAAGGGGAACACCTTTACAAATGAAAATTATGTCAGCAGGTGTCGGAGTTCTGGTGATGGGGTTATTTCCTATTCTTGTCTCTGCTTACATGTTAAATACACAATTTCTGGCCTAAAACCAGTTATAAAAAGTGAGGGAAGAGCTGGGGTTGCATCTGCCTCTTGATCTTCTCCTGAATGCTATCTAATGTTATAAAGAACCTATCCCTGAAGCCTCCCAAGTCCCCATCCTTTCTTTACTTTAGACTGGATTAGACTCTAATCTACTTTCACAGGGAAGACTTTGAGGATAGACTCCAAAAGACCTTACCCAACATTTACAGCTTTTCTAAACCCCTATCCTCTGATTTCCTATGAAATTTGAGGTCCTTTATATCATCCTTGAGAGCTTCCAATCCTGCTTTCTTCAACCATTTCTTAGCATCTGAGGTTCCCACTAACACTCATTGATACAGACCAGTGAGTCAGTCCTGCATTACACATTCATAAAATTATTCTAAGTTCTTCTGCAAATTTCTCCACACCCTGTCTGGGCTCCCAGCTCAGAGTGAGACCAGGGCTTGGAATCCACAGAAAGGAGGTTTGTCTGTTCTAAGGGAGGTTTAATTTTAAGAGACAACTGAGCTTAAGAGGATTCTGGCAGGCAAGGGGAGAAGAGTAAATCAGAGGGAGCCATAGAGCTAGAAGGAAATGGCAGAGTATAGAACCGGGGAAGAATGGTAGGACAAAGGCTTTTATTAGTTTCAAACTGTGATTTAGGAGGATTATAAGAGAGACTTTTTTTCTTTTGCTTTGGCCAAGAAATTCATTAAGAAAGTCATTTTGGAATCTGAACTTTCTTTATGCCAATTAAGAAATGAAGACCATTGGAAGTTTGAAGTTTTCTCCTTTTCTGAACTGATCTTCTCAGTCTTCAGGGCCATCTTGAGGAAAGGGCTTATTTCAGGGTCTACACCTCTCCTCTTCCTTATAAATTTCTTCTTATTGATGGACAACAAAAGTGACAAAGACAGAGACACAAACAAATTTCCACCAAGGATATATACATTGTTTTTCAAATTTGGACACTTAAGGAGGGTTTCTTAATTTTAGGAAAGGAAATAAACTCAGCATCTAGGAGCACAGTGAAAGAGGTCAAAGTTCTAATCAATGCAAGGTCTATTTACCTGCCGTGTCATCACAAACAAAAAGTCCCCAAACAGAAGGCTCAGAGGGCCTCAGAGGGCATTCTGTTTCCCATTCCAGGACACTGGCCACGGCAGTGAGAGCTTGGTCCTGACTGGATCTCAGTGGGACCTCCAAATCTGTCAAAAGCTGGCTCCCCAAATATCACCAACACAACCTCTTGATATGTCAAAGCTGTTTATTGCTTACTGCATTAAGAGAGTGCCACCTCTCAAAGCTTTGGCAGTGTCTCAGAGAAGGAAAGGTGAGGTCAGACTTATTGAGATTTGAACATTTGATTCAAGGCAGGTCTTTCAAATTCTCAGTTAGCATAGGGTAAAGATCAGGAAACAATAGTCCAGGATTGGTAGAAGCAGCAAGGTGAAGATTTAAAGGTGAGGGGTTCAAGGAATTTTAGGATGGCTTTTTAAGGAAGTTGTTGTGATGAACAATCCAACTATTTGCTTGGGCAGCAGACTCCTGGAAGAATCAGGTTATGCTAATGAAGACAGAGGAACAGCACAGAGCCCTATTCCTATAGACAGTGACCTGTGGCTTTGGTTTTCAATGTCTGATCTAATTATAAGGGTAGAGAGTCTGCATGCACCCATCTTTTCTGTTATTCTCATTTAATTTAGGAGCCAAATAAAATCTTTGTCGTGAATTTATTTTACATCTGCATAAGAGTCAAGATTTTACCTTTTTGGAAAATTTTAATGGTAGATACTCACTAATGGTAGTTGGAATTGTCATCATTGTTTATATAAAAGTCAAAGAATGAGTGGACACAGATCACCATGTCCTGCTGCATATGCAGGTCCAATCATTGCTTGTGTCTGTGATGTTCTTATCCTTTATAAACCTCCCAATTGGTTGGGTATTAAAAAGCATATTGCTCCACATTCCACATCTTTTTTGGCTTCCAAGCAAAATATTACATCCTCAGCCTAAGTCATGCCTCTATAGCAGGGGTTCTTAACCTTTTTTGTGTCACAGAACCGTTTGACAGACTAGTGAGGTCCCTGGGTCCATTCTCAAAATCCTGTTTTTAAATGCTTGGGAGGAGGGAAAAAACATAGGACAATTAAGGAAACCAACTACATTGAAGTATTATCAAAAAAATTTGTAAAAAATAATTTTCAATATAATAGTATACGTGCATCTTTGTTAACACTTTAAATAACATGTTCCAGTAACAGATCTGATCATTATTGTAATATAAAGCATGTAGGATGTTTTGAGATATCTGCGAAACTGTAATGTAATATGGAAATATCTGCGGTTCTTGCAAATATGACTCTGGTTGGTTGTCTATCTCCTAATTAAAAGATGTACTACGTTTCAGTGAAAAGTGAGTGATAATCAAGATGTAATTTTTTTTCCCAATCAAGTTCATGGACTTCATGAATTCTACCCACAGACTTTTAGGTGTCCACAAACCCCAGTTTGGAATACTTGCTCTATAATCATTGACACTAATGGGAAATTTTAACAGGATTTTAAAAAACCAATTTAATGTGAGTCAATTGGAAAGCATGTTGCAGAGTAATGTACACAATATAACCTCACTGCTGTAAAAACAAAAACACAATGTGCCATGTGTTTGTATGAGGAAAGAAAAGATGTGGAGAGATACACACCAGCTGGTCACCTGGCTGGACAGGCAGAAGTGGGAGAGGACAGTTTACATTTTCTTATTATAGTTCAATATTGTTTAATGTTTTACAATAAGTATATACTTTTGTAGTTATTATGGACTGAATGGTGTCCCCCCACAAAATTCATATGTTGAGGTCTTAACCCCCAATGTGATCCTATTTGGAGATAGGATCTTTAGGGACATAATTAATGTTAAATGAGGTCATAAGGGTGGGGCCCTAATCCAACAGGATTGTTGTCTTTAGAAGAAGAGGAAGAAACCCCAGAGATAGCTCTCTATTTCCACTTGCACAGAGAAGGGGTCATGTGAGGATATAAAAAGACCACCATTGGGCTTCCCTGGCGGCACAGTTGTTGAGAGTCCACCTGCCGATGCAGGGGACGCGGGTTCGTGCCCCGGTCTGGGAAGATCCCACATGCAGCGGAGCAGCTAGGCCCGTGAGCCATGGCCGCTAAGCCTGCACGTCCGGAACCTGTGCTCCACAACAGGAGAGGCCACAACAGTGAGAGGCCCGCGTACCGCAAAAAACAAGAACAACAACAACAAAAAAAGCGACCACCATCTACCAGCCAGGAAGAAATGTCTCTCTGGACACCAGCCCTGCCGGCACCTTGATCTTGGATTCCAGCCTCCAGAACTGTGAGAAAATAAATATGTATTGCTTAAGACACCCAAACTGTGGTATTTTGTCATGGCAGCCTAAGCAGACTACAATAGTTTAGGGGGGAAAAAAAAACATAATTTTTCAAATAGTCGATTTGAAATCCAAACCCAGAGTATTGATTGGCAACAAAAACAGTTATGCTCTGTGGTCAGGATAGCTTTGGTATCATAAAAGAAAGCTCCCAGAAGGCTAGTCTCAGTCATTGCCCCTCTATATCCCAACCCCATACCCCATGTCAAAGTCAGAATCTTACAAAGCTGTCTGATACTCCAAAAACTGGGTTTCCCAGCAGGATTCTGACTGGTACCATAGTCTCCCTTATCTGTGGTTTTGCTTTCCACAGTTCCAGGAACCCACAGTCAACTGCAGTCTGAAAATATCAAATGGAAAATTCCAGAAATAAATAATTCATAAATTTTCAACTGGGTGCCATCCTGATGAATTCTCGTGCCATCTCACTCTGTCCCACCCAGGACGTGAATCACCCTTTTGTCCAGCATATTTATGCTATTTATACCACCCACCCATGGGTCGCTTAGCAGCCTCTAGGATAGTAGCCTAATGCTACGTCGCAGTGCCTACATCACTCACCTCACCTCACCTCATCACAAGAAGAGTGAGTAGAGAGCGATAAAATATTTTAAGAGAGCGAGAAACCACCTTCACATAACTTTTACTACAGTGCATTGTTCCAGTTGTTCTGTTACTAGTTATTGCTGTTAATCTCTCACTGTGCCTAATTTATAAATCAAACTTTATCATAGGTATGTATGCTAGGAAAAAGCATAGTATATACAGGGTTCGGCACCAGCTGCAGTTTCAGGCATCCACTGGGGGTCTTAGAATGCATCCTCCCCACAGATAAGAGGGAACTACTGGATTTTCCAGCCCCATCTTCCCATCAGCAATTCATGAGCCTTACTGACTGCATCATAGTTTTTTTCAAAAACAGCCTGTTTTTCTCAGCAAAAAAAGAATAGTGTAAAAACTATTCCCAGCAAAGAGGATAGCGTGGGGAAAAAAGAGATTTGCCAAAGAATTTCAAAAAGCCATGAATCTATTGTGTGGCATCATTTAATCTTTGGGTGGTCTCCCCCTCCCCACCCAACTTCTGCCTTCCTGGCCCAAAGTACTCTTGACTTAAGATATCTTGAAGATCACCAGAAACAGAGTCCTGTAGATCATGCATGAAGCCTTATCTTTCCTGGTTATGCTTTTATTTCAGAGGTCACCCATCCATGGCACTCCAGGAGGCTTACGGCATTAATGGATCCCTTACTGAATTTACAGTAGCAGCTTTCAGCCCACACATTAGTGCCACTTAGACAGAGATCAAATTTCTTTTTTAAGCGAAAACTTCAATAGCTCACAGATCAGCCAGCTGAACTCTCTCTCTCCAACTTCCAGCTTCAATAGCGGGGGGTCTCACCAAGCAGAAAGTAAAAACCAAATTCCAACACAATACTTCTCACATTTTAAAAACTTCCCACAGCTCGTTTGCAAAATAATATCTGTTAGCTTTATGAAGAAATGGGAGGTCTCTGCTCTAGGTTAAATACGGAATGCTTCTTAGCACGGTCACAAAAGTGTTTGATCAGTTATTTATAATTAAATCATCATTTACTAGCTGAGAGACCCAAAGAATCCATTTCTCTGAACATCAGTTTCTTAATTTTAAAAAGGGAATAAAAGCACATGGTCTGCCTATCGCCCAGGACTGTTGTAAAGATCATATAAGATAATAATATATGGGAAAGTACTGTTGGTGCTGGTGGCTGTGTTTGAGACTCAGATGAACTATTTTGTTGGGCAAACTTAAGGCTACATAAGTGACAGTTTTAATAAATTGGGGGAATTATGTCAAGTTAATAATGGCTGAACATGAACTCAAAACACCTCAGTTTCTAAAAAGCACTAGGATTCCTTAAGATCAGATCTGCATAGATCTGATAAATAAAGGTGAGTGGACACAATTATGTCAGTGGAGGAATGAACCCCTCAGCTTCCATTTCCAGAAAGAGAGGGGCAGAAATGGCCCCTAAGAATATAACCGGGCCCTTGTTAATGGTAATTCCAAAGCTTCCTGGGTCCTTGTGAAGCTCAGGGGTAGTCACACTTTGTATCCCCATCAGGCTGGACGGGGCATGATTTGAAAGCAAGTTGAGAGAGGTAGGCAGGAGCGCCATCACGAGAGAGATGCTTTATAATCATATGAGTTTTGACTCTACTCTTATTGAGAATTCACACTGGGAGTGGGGGGGGATGTGTGTGTGTTTGGATGTGTATGTGCTGTTTGGAGGCGGGGAGGTCTAGCTAGACAATTCAACAACTCCTAGCTAGACAATTAGAAGAAGGAAAGAGTCCAGGCTACAGCACACACTTGTGTGGAGACTTCCAGCAACAGCTCACTTGGGCGCCCAGGACTACCACAAACTTCACTGTGATGATCAAGACTCAGCCAACCCAACCACACGCCTCTCTTCTCCAGACTGTACAAAAAACACTGCAGCAAAGAGCAACTGTGGACTGACCACTGTAGCAACACTCCGGGGCAATTTATCTCAACGAGTCAGACAGGAAATGACCCGCCTGGAGAGGAGGGATCCATCCTGTGGGCATAAAGAGGTTTATTCTGAAAGTTGGACACAGAGCACACAACAGAGGAAGAATGTACTCACAGAGATGCCTCCACCTGGGACAAAGGACTGATGTGAGGAGGTGCGGATGCCCACGAGAGACCAACAGCATGTGAAGCATTCGAACTCCCTGGGGGCTCTTCCCTAAAATGGGAATATTAATAATTAGCACATATTTTTTGAATGTCTCCTTCTTACTTATCCTCAATCCTGCACTAAAGTCTGATGCTTAGCTAGAAACTTGAATGTTCAGGCTCTGCAAAATAAAGAGAGGGCAGGGACAGGATGCATGGGCTGCCCATTTTTACCTTTCTGCTGCCATTGCAAGAACACAGCAGCAGCCTAGTGAGGACATTGTGTCCTGTTGCTCAGACAGGAACCAGCACAACTGGGATCCTCAGAAGAACACAGGGTGACTGTGACCCCGGAGCAGTTAAGAGATGACCTATCCCTGTTTCCACCCCATCTTCTTTCCCCAAAACCCTTGCAAAAGATAATCCCTTAAGAGGGACAGAAAACTGGAACTTTCGGTGGGTGGGCCAGAGGTAAATGATCTGTAATTTACAGTAATTATCGACCTGGTATACACCTGGGTAGGTAGGTCTCTTCCTGTTCATCCAGATGGACACTTGTGTCAACCCTTACATTCTCCAGCCCTCACAACTGGATTCAATTCCATTCAGCCTGTATTGAGGGCTTATGTTAAACATGGTATTCAGATCTGAGGCTACAAAGATAATGATAATAATAAACGCCATCGTATCGTATTCATTCTACAAATGAGGAAACCGACACTCAGAGAGGTGACCTCAGCTGCTGCAACGGAATAAATGGCAGAAGTGGAATTTAGAGAAGGGCTGTGTGACCCTACAGAGTTTATGTTCCTGTCACCACTGCATAATAGTCCTACCCTTCAAGTCCCATTCTCAGATTTACAGGATGCATCACTACAGCATCTGTATGCACCCCAAGGCGTCAGCATCATCCCCAAAGTTATGTCTGTCCCACTGTCCCAGGCCCACCTTGCCCTGCCTCCTCTTCTCTGCCTTACATTCCAGTCCTCTTTGAGAGCCAGGGAGCTGACCCCAACCCCAGTCTGAGCCACCCTGCTTGATTCTAGCCAGCTTCCTGCCAAGAGCTCAGACTGCTGCACCCCAGAACTCAGGTCCCTCTGCCCGCCACTGGAGCAGCACAGAAGTACTTACATGTGGGCTCCCTTCTCTGAGGCTCAGAGAATCCTAATCTATTAGATGAAGGTAGTATTATCTCCCGCTAAGGTTGGATGAGGTAATCTATGTAAAATGCTCAGTGCAGGCTTGATTCCTGGGGCTCCATCTGCCTGAGTCTCTCAAGATCGTGCTTGGCCGAGAAGATTAGACCACCCTCCCCGCACAGCATTAAGGCAGCTACACTTGAATTGGGACATTCCTGGGATGCTATGTACTGCCAGGTCCAGGGCCTACCTCTGAAACCCAGCCAGTTTTCCCCAGCCTGCCTCATGTCAGCCAAGGGGGCAGGGCTCTGCTTTCCCCCTCGGGAGCCTTGGCTGAGGTCCCAGCATGCCCACTCCTGTTGCTTTTCAACAGAATTTTCTAGAGTGATGGAACTGTTCTGTATCTGTGCTGTCCGAAATGGAAGCCAGTAGTCCCAGGGAGCTATTGAGAATTTGAAAGATGGTTAGTATGGCTAAGGAACAGAAATTTTAATTATTTTTAATTAATTTTAATGTAAATCACCACATGTGGCTGAGGCTAGCGGCTATCATCTTGGATGGCACAGGTGCGATGCAGGCACACCCAGGTGTGTTCCTTGTCTCTCTGCTCCCAGCCATTACTTCACCCCACAGTGAGGTTGTAGCAACTTGCAGTGAAGTCTAGCCCCACCAGTAACTCACCAGACACTCACTGGCTCCTACAGATAAGCCTGTGATTACATCTAGTGTATTCACCTCTGCCTGGAGAAATCTACCTCCCAGGTAACAATGCTTTTAGGGGTCATTGGAAGGTGAGGAGGAAACAGACAAGCAACCCAGCAGCGGGGCTGCAGCAGCCAGAGCTGAGAAGGGGTGTATATAATTACATATCCCAGAGCTGGAGAGGATTAGAAGTGCTACAGAAGTGAATGTCAGGCAATATGATATTCCATTGGTGCGAAATGAGCATTTCTATAGAGTAGCCAACACTCTCTAAATCAAAAATATCTGCTGCCGAAAAAACAATGAGGGTGAAGTGAATCGTAAACTAGAGTAAAATGGGATAGGAGAGATCGTGCAGGGTGCTCAAGCCAGCAGACCGTACCTGCAAACCTGAGTGCCCACACACTACTCTAAAGACTAGATCCTTCATCACAGGGACATATGATTTAAATGGAAAACAGACATTGAAAAAAGCAGAATAGAGCTTCCGGGAAGACGGCGGAAGAGTAAGACGCGGAGATCACCTTCCTCCCCACAGATACACCAGAAATACATCTACACGTGGAACAACTCCTACAGAACACCTACTGAACGCTGGCAGAAGACCTCAGACCTCCCAAAAGGCAAGAACCCCCCCCACCACGTACCTGGGTTGGGCAAAAGAAAAAAGAATAAACAGAGACAAAAGGATAGGGACGGGACGTGCACCAGTGGGAGGGAGCTGTGAAGGAGGAAATGTTTCCACACACTAGAAGCCCCTTCGTGGGCGGAGACTGCGGGTAGTGGAGGGGGAAAGCTTCGAAGCCGCGGAGGAGAGCACAACAACAGAGGTGCGGAGGGCAAAGCGGGGAGATTCCCGCACAGAGGATCAGGGCCGACCGGCACTCACCAGCCTGAGAGGCTTGTCTGCTCACCCGCCGGGGCGGGCGGGGCTGGGAGTTGAGACTCGGGCTTCCGACGGAGCACCGGGAGAGGACTGGGGTTGGCGGCGTGAACACAGCCCGCTGGGGGTTACTGCGCCACGGCTGGCCGGGAGGGAGTCCGGGGAAAAGTCTGGAGCTGCCGAAGAGGCAAGAGACTTTTTCTTCCCTCTTTGTTTCCTGGTGCGCGAGGACAGGGGATTAAGAGCGCTGCTTGAAGGAGCTCCAGAGACAGGCGCGAGCCGCGGCTAAAGTGCGGACCCCAGAGACGGGCATAAGACGCTAAGGCTGTTGCTGCCGCCACCAAGGGGCCTGTGTGCGAGCACAGGTCACTATCCACACCCCTCTTCCGGGGAGCCTGTGCAGCCCGCCACTGCTAGGGTCCCGGGATCCAGGGACAACCCCCCGGAAGAACGCACGGCGCGCTGCAGGCTGGTGCAACGTCACGCCGGCCTCTACCGCCGCAGGCTCGCCCCGCCTCCGTGCCCCTCCCTCCCCCGGCCTGAGTGAGCCAGAGCCCCTGAATCAGCGGCTCCTTTAACCCCATCCTGTCTGTGCGAAGAACACATGCCCTCCGGCGACCTACACGCAAAGGCAGGGCCAAATCCAAAGCTGAGCCCCTGGGAGCTGTGAGAACAAAGAGAAAGGGAATTCTCTCCCAGCAGCCTCAGAAGCAGCGGATTAAAGCTCCACAATCAATTTGATGTACCCTGCATCTGTGGAATACATGAATAGACAACGAATCATCCCAAATTGAGGAGGTGGACTTTGAGAGCAAGATTTATGATTTTTTCCCCTTTTCCTCTTTTTGTGAGTGTGTATGTGTATGCTTCTGTGTGAGATTTTGTCTGTATAGCTTTGCTTCCACCATTTGTCCTAGGGTTCTAGCTATCGGTTTTTTTTTAAATTTTTTTCTCTTAATAATTATTTTTTTATTTTAATAACTTTATTATATTTTATCTTATTTTATTTTACTTTATCTTCTTTCTTTTTTTCCTTCCTTCCCTCCTTCCCTCCTTCCTCCCTCCCTTCCTCCCTCCTTTCTTTCTTTCTACTTCCACTAATGCTTTCTTTCTACTTTTTCTGCCTTTTATTCTGAGCCGTGTGGATGAAAGGCTCTTGGTGCTGCAGTAAAGAGTCAGTGCTGTGCCTCTGAGGTGGGAGAGCCAACTTCAGGACACTGGTCCACAAGAGACCTCCCAGCTCCACATAATATCAAATGGCGAAAATCTCCCAGAGATCTCCATCTCAACACCAGCACCCAGCTTCACTCAACGACCAGCAAGCTACAGTGCTGGACATCCTACGCCAAACAACTCACAAGACAGGAACACAACCCCACACATTAGCAGAGAGGCTGCCTAAAATCATAAGTCCACAGACCCCAAACACAGTAAGATAAGCAAAATGAAAAGACAGAAAAACACATAGCAGATGAAGGAGCAAGTTAAAAATCCACCAGACCTAAAGAATGAAGAGGAAATAGGCACTCTACATGAAAAAGAGTTCAAAATAATGATAGTAAAGATGATCCAAAATCTTGGAAATAGAATGGACAAAATGCAAGAAACATTTAACAAGGATCTAGAAGAACTAAAGATGAAAGGAACATATGTATATGTATAACTGATTCACTTTGTTATAAAGCGGAAACTAACACACCATTGTAAAGCAATTATACTCCAATAAAGATGTTAAAAAAAAAAGTTTTAATGATTTCTGAAAATCTGAGTTTTTCCTGGTTGCCCCATCTCTCTTGTTGACTCCGCAAAGTAGAAGACCATGGATGACCCTGAATACCTGGCTGACTGTTTTATTTATTTATTTATTAACAGTTGATGGGAATCTTTATTTGTTTATTTATTTATTTATTTTTGGCTGTGTTGGGGCTTCGTTGCTGTGCGGGGGGTTTCTCTAGTTGCGGCGAGTGGGGGCCCCTCTTCATTGCAGTGCGTGGGCTTCTCATTGCGGTGGCTTCTCTTGTTGCAGAGCACGGGCTCTAGGCGCGCGGGCTGCAGTAGTTGTGGCTCCCGGGCTCTAGAGCGCAGGCTCAGTAGTTGTGGCACACAGGACTTAGTTGCTCCGCAGCATGTGGGATCTTCCTGGACCAGGGCTCAAACTGTCTGACTATTTTAAATGCCAGCTAATTATAGGGCACTCATTAGAAATCATCTCATAGAAAACAAACTTATGGTTACCAAAGGGGAAGTAGGGGAAGGAATAAATTGGGAGTATGGAATTAACAGATGCACACTACCATATATAAAATAGATAAACAACAAGGATTTACTGTATAGCACAGGGAACTATATTCGATATCTTGTAATAACCTATAATGGAAAAGAATTTTTTAAAAGAATATAGATATATACATGTATAACTGAATCACTTTGCCATACACCTGAAACTAACACAGTATTGTAAATCAACTATACTTCTGTTAAAAAAAGAAATCATTTCAAGTATAACATCTCTTTATTGATCTGAAAAAAAATTGATATTGGCTGTCTGTAAAAATAATTTGCATTTCATTACTAGGAAGAGTCATTAGTGCTGGGAAACCATGGGAAGCAAACCCAACCCATGAAGACCCTTGGTTTCAAAAGACAAACTAACCACTATGAATTAATCTAATTATTCAACCTCTTCCCATCAGAATAACCCAATACGACTGGACTTAGGTGTCGAAGTAGCTCATCCACATCAACCTTCAAGAGGTATCCAATGGTTGAAGTTCCATGTTTCCAAGGTCATGTCAGTTTTGCATTCTTCTCCATAATATATGCATTTGTTTGCATATAAAAATGTTTTTAGGTGTTTGTCAATTAAGTTACTTAATTTTTTTCAACGAAGTTCACTAGTGACATCTACTCTCTGGCTTGATGCACCACATGCATCTTGCAACTTCTCACACATTTAACCAAACACCCAAGGGTCTTACAGATCAGAGAAACTGCTGTAATGATGCCCCGAAACTATGGGCTCGGCTGGCTGCTCATCAGGCACCTGTTCTGGATACTTTACAACATTAACTCGTTTAATTATCACAACCACCTGTGAATTAGGTACTAGCCATAGTCTCATTTTACCCCTGAGAAAACCAAATCACAAGAGGTTAAATGACTTGCCCAAGTTCACATAAAGTGTGCAGAGTAGAATTAGGATTTGAACGCAACATTTAGCTCTGGACCGCTAGGCTAGCCTGCCTCTCAAGTCCATTGGTTCATGACAGAGAACCAACCTGCCAACTGTGGACTATAATAAAAGAGTGTGTTAGAAACAGACAGGAATGTAAACAGGCACAGACTTTGGAAGCAACTTGTCAGTATCTGTCAAAAATTTAAACGCTCACCCCCTGTAACCTGGCAATTCCATTTTTAGGCATCCATCCTAAAGATTTGCAGATATGGACAATAAGACACAGGATATGTGTCTTGCAGAGCTGCTCTTGCAGAGCTGATTTTAAAGGGGGGAAATTGGAAAGAGTATAAATGTCCATCTATCTGGAATTTCTTAAATTAACTCTGGCACATCCATACAATAAATTACCATCAGGTTGTTATAAAGAACAAGGTCAGTTTTTACATGTGGCATAGGAAATCCTCTAAGGTACGGGGTTAAGTAAAAAAGGCAAACCGTGGAATTGCTATGTACAGGATGAGGCAGGGATTTAAGCATTTAGGTTGAAAACAACATAAAACAAAACCGTATTTTTGTACATGAAGCCAGGCTCCATGGCAAATAGTAGTAGGGATTTCCGTGTTTAACGATGGTTAATGATAGTTCCGAGAGGCTCCTAAGAGGCAACGTAGTAAAGGTTACAATTAGTCACAGGCACGCCAGGAGGGTAGGAAAATGTCCCCCTTTATCCAAGATGCTAGAGAAACCAGAAGAACATCCTGCAGGATAACAGGGGCAAATCAAGAAGGACTTTGGGGGGATGTTGCAGGGAATATGGAATAATGATAATCCCCACCCCGGCTCTTCGCTCCTGACTGTTCGAATGTTGTCTGCATCCCACAGACAGATGTTCCAATGGTTGCTTAAAGTCACCCAGCTACTTAGGAACTGAGCTGACAAGAGACAGCCGATGTCCTGTAAGTCCAAGGCTGCTCCACTTTCAATGCAGTCAACTCTGGATTGTTGATTCTTAAGCTGCATTCCAAGTGTTTTCAAAGACTGTCTTAATCTCTGGCACAAATTATACAAACAAACTAGAACCCAGGTTATCGGACTCCAGAGGCCCCCGAGACATGTTCAAGGAGAGCAAAAATGTCCTTCTCAATAAGAAGCTTTGGTTTTGCATGGTCAACCTGTGTGTGGGCTTTTAATTTTCAATTCTTGGTATTTTTCTCCATTCTGTTTCATTGCAGCCATCCACCAATAAATAGTTTTTAAAATTCTGCCCACTCTCCTGGGCCATCGCATCTCTTCTGGTACATTCTGTCATTTGGTCACTCTGCTGTACTTTGTAGACCTTGTTTTTTTCCGCCTGAAACTTGAAAGGCCCAATTACATTAGCCCAGAGTCCGGTCAGATTACTGCAGGGATGCTGCCCTCTGCCGGCCATCGCCAGGCATGACCCTTTAAGAGGGACACCTGACTCTAGAATTCAGGCAAATAACAACAGCTATTATGTTCTGCCTCCTTTACATGGATTATGCCATTGAAGTCTCACAACAGCCCCATGACATTAGAAATTATTATCTACATTTTCAGAGGAGAAATCTCAATCCCCAAGGAGTTAGGTAACTTGCCTGAGATCACACAGCTAACAAGCAGCAGAAACAGTATTTGAACCCAGGTATATCTACCCTGCTAGCCATTATTTTATACTGCCTCCCAGAAAGGAAGACAGCTAACAAATTTTGAGCAACTGAAAGGTCAGTTAATTAACTTTAAAAAACTCACTTTCTTACCTGTGGCCACATGACCAATAAGGCAGATCTTTCGGGGTCCAAAGCATTGGCTTCGTCTCTGTGTCACTCGTGCAGATGCACTGGCCCTAGGAAGTCACTGGCAAAGGGCACAGTGGACTGACAGCCTCCAGCTGCTGTGCTTTCAGCGTGTGCACCGAGGCCACGCTCGTCCCGGGTTCACCCCACCAGTGACTGAGCACCAGGCACGGACCAGATCCCGCCATTTCTGCCCAGTGCAGGACTCCTCTAAGGCCACCTCTGCTGGACACTTCCTATCAGCCTGCACCGCAGTCTGAGGCTCTTTCTTACCCAGTCCCCCTTCCTGCCCTCATGTCACAGGTGTCAGACCTGCACTGTGATCTGAGGGTCCCCCACCCACCCTTGCCCCCTGCTCCTTTATCCCTCACAGCTGTTACCCCCAGTAAATTCCTTGTACGTCTCATGTTTGTTTCTCAGAGGACCCAAACTCACCCCATTTTCAGCTCGAGTCATCCAAGGGCACGTTTCTCCTCCAGTGGAACCACCAGTACTTATTATTGTTAATTTCTGTATACTCTGAAAGAACAAAGTATCAAGAAAAGAAAACATCAAAGTTCCACGCAAATGCTGGATCTCTCCATGTGTACGCTAGGAGCTAGTGACGGGCCCATGGAGCACCCCAGGCCCAGATCGATCACACACACTTGGGGGTGGCGACTGTCTGTGGAGGTGCCAGGCTCTAGGATTCTTGCCCCATCACCCACTATCCCACATGAGGTGGTCCTGGCAAAACTACGAAGAGAGCACTGTTTGTTTTCGCAGTCTGCCTACCTGCCAAGAGCCACATTCCTTACGTGCGTCCCTCCTGATCACGTCTCCGAACGTGGAATCCCAAGCGGATTTGTCCACCTGGCACAAGAATTTAACCTCCACGATGTTCTCACCTCCCTTCCCATAAGTAGATCTTACACCTTCCATTTAACTACCCACGTAACATGGATCAGATGCCCCGGTGGTCAGGCATCAGTTTGGCAGTTTGGCGACTTCCCCCAGGTGAATCCAACACTAATCTTACCCTCACGTTGGTCGCATCAAGCGGAGGACGTTAGTCGTGAACATCAATGACTATCCAGCAGGATAAACAGCCATGAGAAACAGCAGTGTAGCGGGGGGTGAGTCTGGGATTTGTAATCAGGAGGCCTGGACCAGCGTCCTGCATCTGCATTGTAGGCAAGTTCCCCGTCCTCACCCAGCCTCGTTTCCAATTTTTCTATAAGTAGAGACCCAGAGAACAGTAGGTCCTTACCACGGGCCGCATGCTCTGGTAGATAAGAAGGCTTTGAAGTCAGGCTGACCTGCATTTGACTCCTGGCTGGATAAACCTGAGCAAGGGATCTGGTGTCTCTGCACCTCAGTTCCTCCATCTGTATAATGGGTACTAACACACATCTCGCAGTGCTGCTGTGACCATTAAGAGTGGTATGTAGGGCTTCCCTGGTGGCGCAGTGGTTGAGAGTCCGCCTGCCGATGCAGGGGACGCGGGTTCGTGCCCCGGTCCGGGAAGATCCCACGTGCCGCGGAGCGGCTGGGCCCGTGAGCCATGGCCGCTGAGCCTGCGCGTCGGGAGCCTGTGCTCCGCAACGGGAGGGGCCGCAGCAGTGAGAGGCCCGCGTACCGCAAAAAAAAAAAAAAGAGTGGTGTGTATGTAAAGAATCTGTTATAGTAAATAAGAGATACATGGCTGCTATTCACCAAAATCTTTTGGTTAGAAGAAGAAAAAATCATAAGGTATAACTCACCTGACAGAGGTTGGTTGTTACTGTTACTATAAATGCCGCAGAAGGAATGGAATTAAGGGGTCTGGAATCCAATGAGAGGGGGACTTAGCTGAACCAGGGAGAGAAGAGTCAGGCTTTGGACAGGCAGAGGTGGAGGGGACGGCAGCCCGGGTGTGGGGACCAGCAAAGACAAGAAAGCACAGGGTCTGCTGGGGAAGCTGGCTGGAGCCCATTCCCTAGGGGCCCTGTCGGGTGAGGACAAAAGAATCAGAGAAAGGAAGCCAGGCCAATGCCTTCATGAGAGGAAAGTGTGGCTTGAGAGCTCATGAGAGGAAAGGAGGCAAGAGAGGTGCCTCAGATATCTCAGGCCCCTGGCGGCTTCCGAGGAGTTTATAATCCCACGGGGAAACGACACATGCCGTGGGCACAGTTAAGTAACATCCAAGACACTGTGGGAAGGAGGGGAGAATGGTAGCGTGGCTACAGGAGCTCCAGAGTCACTTGCCCGGGGACAGGGGAATGAAGAGAAGATTCTGTCAGACAAGAGGGAGAAGGCAGGTGTCCCAGGCCCAGATAGCCAGAGGCCAGGAAGCAGCACAGTCACAACCAGGCTGCTCTTTCTACTTACATCACACTCGCCAGAACTTCCCATCCACTAGCCTGACCGTCGTGGGGCTGAGGTGGGACTAAATGACGGCCACCCCTCAGCTGGCTCCACCACCACTTCCCCACCAGCCCGGGTGCAGCTGTGCTGTTGGGATGGGCTTTAAAGGTAGCACGTGCCCTGCCGTGGGTGTTCCGACCGAGAGCCATAGCAAAGGGCAGTTTCATGCTGAGCCCACAGCGCGCATTCATGTTTTGCAAGTCCCTGCACAAGCCCACACTCCTGACTATGCCACAGGCAGGTAAACGCACATAACCGCCTCACTCCCTCTGGGGCTGGCTCTTGCTGGAGCAAGCCTTGCACCTGGGAGGTACTCACATGTGGGATAAATGAAGAAATAAATGAAAAGGTATCCCTACTTCCAGTTGGGCGGAAGGTGAACTTCAACCCCCTTATCATGACCAAGTGTTGAGGAAATTCTACTGAAATTTACAAAATGTGTGGTGTGAGGGAATCTCTTGTGAAAGTGGGGGCAGGGGGTGTGTTTCGCCTCCTGGAGGTAACAAGAGAGAAAACAGAGACAGCACATCTGGATGCAAACCACAAGAGCTTATGTCCTCAAAACTGGTGAAAATCTTGGTAACAGCTGCCTCTTTTCACCAGTTGTGGAGATGGCTGGGACAGGGGCAAGGGAGTGGCCGAATAAACTGCAAGCTCAGGGAGACAAGGGGGCCCAGGCTACTGTCCACTGGCCTCTTATTTCCCTGCAGCCTGACCTAGAAAAGCCAGTCCAAATGGTCCCAAAGAGCAGGCTCCCAAGACCCTGGGAGGAGAAGGAACCACCTGGCGGTTGGCAAATGGTCTGTTCCACAGGCTCAGCAGCTGAGCCCCACACCCTGGGGAAATGGCAGGTACCCGCAGGGATCCTTTCAGTCTAGTGAAGCAAGACGTCGGCAGCGATGTCAGGGAAATGCAGAGAGCCTGGCAACAAGGAAGGGCACCTCTTGGCAGCCACTCTACCTTTATCCACTCAGTGGGGTTCGAGGCTCTAGAGACGGCATTGGGACCACACTTAGCAGATGAGATGCTGAGCCCGACGTGTGCTGGTGGGGGCATTTTAATGCGGAAGGTTCTTCCCGAGACTTCGAAAGGACTGTGCTCTGATGGTCAGTTTACCAAGGAAAGATATGAGGCCCACAGTCAAGCCAGGGTGCGTTCTTGGTTACGTGACAATTGGAACAGATCCCACGGGCTCAATTCCTGTTTGCAGACTGGAGCCCTGTCATGTCTGGCTTTCCACGTGTCCAAAGCATGAGGGTTAAATTCCGTCTGTCAAGTTGGCTAGGCTCTGGTACAAACACTAGTTGTTGGTCAAACACTAGTCTAGATGTTGCTGTGAAGGTATTTTGTAGCTGTGATTAATATCTACAATCAATTGACTTTAAGAAGATTACCTTTGATAATGTGGGTGGGCCTCATCTCATCAACTGAAGACTTAACAGCAAAAAAATGAGGTTTTTCCGGAAAAGGAATTCTGCCTCAAGACTGTGATGTAGAAATGCTGCCTGAGTTTCCCAGCCTGCCAGGCTGGCCTACAGATTTTGGATTTGCCAACCTCCACAATCACGTGAACAAATTCCTTAAAATAACCCTCTTAGTGTACACAGACATACACTGTATTCTAGTGATTCTCCTTCTCTGGAGAACCTTGTCTGATACACAGGGTAGTTATTAACATTTCAGGTGTGAGGTGAACAGAGCAGTAGGTGTCAGATAAAGGGGCGAAGCCAAGAATACGGTGCTCTCACACAAGTGTCCTGGGAGGTAGGTTGGGGCTGGAATTAGCCCCATTTTACAGATAAGGAAACTGACACTTGTCAGCGATGTGTCCCAAATCTCACATCTTATGGATGGTAGAGAAGAGATCTAGATCCTAGTCTTCCTTCTCCAAATGCCTTGTGCTCTTTCTACTACATCTCAGAACCACTTATAACCTATAACCAGTCTCTCTGCGCCACCCTCTCCATTCAGAGCACACCCTCGGGCCCCCATTCACAGTGGAGCACCTAGTCACAGACACCTTTCCATCAGCTGAACTCCGGGCCGGCTCTACGTATGACACTCCCTCACCCTCTCCATGCTAATGGCATGTCAGTTCTCCAGTACCCAAACACAAAGATACTCAGCCATCTTTTACTTCATCTTTTTCTTACTCCCCACATCGTATCACTTAAGTTTTAGAGGTTCAGCCTCAAAGATGTCTCACAAACCTGCCCTCTTTGTATCTCCCCACCGAGACCACACATGCTCACGCCTTGTGTCCCTTCTCACCCATGGGCTGAGCACCGAAAACAGATTTTGAGAACAACTGAGCTCTTGTGGGATGGAAGAAACCAGTGGAAGAGAGACCAGGTGCTGATTTTTGTGACCAAAGTCTTGGACTCCTTGGACATTTTTAAATGCCTTTGCTCCAACAATTCTCCTTTTATTGTCAAACAACCAAAAATCACTTATCTACTACGTTTCAGATGCTAGGTGGGCTTGCTAGAGCATTTCTAAATGGGGACCGTATCTCGCTCCCTGGGGAGTATCTGGGGAACTTCCAGGGGCATTTTTTGGTCACAGTGTTGCGGGTTTGGGGGGATTTGCTGCTGGAAATTAGCAGGTGAGGCATAGGACAATTCTGCACAATAAAAAACGATCCCCATCCCACGCAATTTTCAAATGTCCTGCTGGAAAGACATATAGATAAAAAGCTTGTTCATAATTTTCTGATTATAATTTTGTCTCACATATAAGTATCAAGGTACTTTTTGCACATTTTTAATATATATTCAATGTATATTGGACACAAGGAATGCAACAAGTCAAATGGAGATGGCATTGATGTGCTCGTTTGTGGGAAATCACTGATGTCAACACACTCAAGGAACAGCATGGGCTGTGTCACACCTGCACGTTGGTCTGTGCTTGTGGGTACGGAGTAGGCATGCAACCGCAGTGTTGTATATCTCTGTGGTCCGGCCCCAGCATTGCATTCTGAAACACTACACGCCATGTAATTACAGGTTACTTTCCTGTTTTTCTCCTTTGTAAAACAGTTATGCAGGCGGGAATGTAAAATGCTGCATCCGCTATGGAATACGGTATGGAGGGTCCTCAGAACATTCAACACAGAATTACCAATGATCCAGCAATTCCACTTCTGGGTAGATACCCCAACTAATTGAAAGTGGGGACTCAAATAGACATTTGTACATCCGTGTTTCTTGCAGCATGATTCATACTAGCCAAAAGGTGGAAGCAACCCAAGGGTGCATGGATGGATGAAAGGATAAACAACGTGTGGTATAGACATACAATGGAATATCATTCAGTCTTAAAAGGAAGGAAATGATGACACATGCTACAACATGGATGAATCTTGAAGACTTTATGCTAAGTGAAATAAGCCAGTCACAAAAGGACAAATACTGTATGATTCCACTTATATGAGGTCCCTAGAGGAGTCAAATTTACAGAGAGAGAAAGTAGATGGTGGTTGCCAGGGGCTGGGGGGAGAGGGAAGAGGGAGTTGCTGTTTACTGGGTACAGAGTTTCAGTTTGGGGAGATGGAAAAAGTTCTGGAGCTGGATGTTGCCGATGGTTGCAGAACCATGTGAATGTATTTAGTGCCACCGAACGGTACACTTAAAAGTGGTTAAAATGGTAAATTTTATGTTACGTATGTTTTACTACAATTTTTTTAAAAGAGTTTTATTGGTTTTTATGCGTGTATCAGCAGGACAGTAAAGAGGGCATTTCAAAATATTTGTTTTTAAAAGGAAACATTACAGGGAGAACGAGCTGTCTAGAATTTTATGCCCTTAGCGCTTTATGGCATACTTTATTTTGTCGGGAGACTTTCTGGCACCCCTTGAAATGTGTGAAGACACCTAGGCATCGCTAATGAAGGGCTGGGGATTGTTGGGACACAGAATGTAAGATCCCAGGGGACTCAGAATATTTATACTTGAGCTTAGGAGAATTAGGGCTGAGAGAAAAGCTATTCAGAGTCCATTTAAGTTTGATGTGAGCTAGCATGTCTGGGACTGCAAGCATTTTATATTTATGGAGCTTCTCATGCTTCATGACACAAAAGCTCTCTACCCGTAGAGTCCATTAGCAGAGGTAGCTACGGCAGAGTGCAAGTCATGTCTGCCTTGGCCACATGAGAACTGTCCGTGTGATTTAGGACCAATGTCTTAACTCGGAGTCCCATTTGCCACAATCTGTAAGACAGGAGTAATATTTACCCACCTTATTAGGAATACCTCCTATTTATTGGATACCTACTATGGGCCAGTTTCTTGGCAGACATTGCATCATTTCATCATTCATCATTTCATCTTCACAGCTGCCCTGTGAGTTAGGCATCATCCCTATCACATAACTTAGGAAACCAAAGCAGATGCTGTCGGTCCCCCAGCCAACTCCTCCTGGCTCATGGGAGGGCATAAATGTCACTTCCTGTGTCTCTCTGGCTGCGTGAGCCTCGTCTGCCTAAAAACAGGCATCCGGGAAGGGCCGGGGAGATGAAACCCCATGAGCAAGCCTCAGGCAACGAAGGATGGGAGTTGGTGGGTAAACAGTCCAGCACCCTCACCCGGCAGTGGAACAATCCAGGGATGTGCCCTGCGAAGTCTCCCAGAGGCCCCTGTGGGACTGAGACCCTCTATTGGTTTTCCTCCCTTCCCTGCCTCACGCCCCACACTCCCCACTCTATGCTTCCTGGAATCAGCTCCCCAATAAACCACTTCCCTCAAACACTTGTCTCAGGATCCGCTTGCTGGGGAACCCAAAGGAAGACAGCAGGGGAGGCTCAGAGAGTGAAGTTACTTGCTTGTGATCCCACAGTCAGAAAGCTTGGCTGAGCCCCAGTGGCCAGCCCACTCCCGAATGCAAAGCCCCTCTGCCTTCCACCTTCCCTGGGTGTTGGGGATTGAGTGGGATAAAGCCGCTGAAGAGGAGGCCTCCCTGCACAGTAAATGATCATCGTGTTTTCACCTGATCTTCATCATAGCCCTGGGGGCTGGATCAGCAGGTTAGTTCTAGGCCCCCTTTATAGGAGATGGAGGCTCCTTGCACAAAGTTACTGGCTATAGTGACCAACGGCAAGATGATTCTCTGCTCCTCCCAGCCCGTTCTCCATGTTTCCCTGCCTTTCTCTGTGACCAGGAGGCCAATACTACTGGACTTCATCCTCCAGGCCCCTCACCCTCTGACTTCCAGGTGGGGTCAGCCAATATAAGGCATGGGCAGCAAGAGAGAAAAGGGGGGTTTGTGAGGCCCCCCTCTCTCCGAGGGGCTATAATTTTAGCAGTGACTGCATTATTCTACCTGAGCCACAGCTCCTATCCGACCACTTTAATTTTTAAAAAACACTTGGATTTTCCCAGGTTTTATTAGAAATCTAGGATCCTGAGAAAGAGGGGAGGAAATGACAGATGTCTGCTAAGACCCCAGGACACTTTCCAAGGGCTAGTTTGCCCTGACCCTGTATCATGGCTACAGCTCTCACGCCCTTGACTTGCCCTTCAGCAAATGTTATGGCTTCTGGCTCTTGCTGATCCCAGGGTGTTTCTCATCCCCTACCCACACCTCCATAAATCTATAGATAATCCTTTCATTACACCCTCTCCAATTAACCCCTTCGAGGTACCATTCTCTTCCTTTCTGGGACTCGGACCTGAAAGGCTTAGCAACCAATAAGAGGGGGAGAAAATATAATCCTTATGGAGCAAATACCATTTTCCAGGCCCAGAACAAAGCTCTTTTCATTCATGACACTCACGGGAAGGCTGTGAGGTGGGTATAATTATGAGTCCAATTTCACAGATTAACAAACTGAGGCTCAGTCATGATACATGGACCAAAATCCAGGTCAGTTAGAATTGACAGTCCACGTTCTCTCCCCTTCCCCACAAAGACTACACTGTTCTCTAGCCTGACTTGCCTTTATTGTAAATAACTGTTGGGACCCCAGCCATCCAGCCTTGACCTGGGCATGTCAGGAAACCCGAAACACCCTGCCTGTGGCTAGGGTGTAGCATCTTTGTGGCCAATGAGCATTCCATGAATGGAAACAGCCTTTCCCTTCTGTGAGGAAAGGCAGGATTTCATATGAATGTGTGATGGCTGGCAGGGGGCCAAGAATAAGAGCAGGAAATGGGAGCCCGAGTGAGATAACTGCCATGAACATTAAGGGGAGGGGGCAGAATAAACAGAGGACTTTCAATTTTGCAAAGCATTGGAGAGCTCGTTGGATTAAGGAATGGCCCTTGGAGAGAACTGGGGGATATTAGGAAAAGGGGGAGACAGCCTTGGCAGGCAACAGAGACTAAGTGCTGGTGGAGGAATTAAAGGGTGGGGCGAATGACTAGGAAACCACAGAATAATGCAAAACCCAAAAGCAGGCATCTGAAATGTGCAAAAGAAAAAAATAAATTATAAGGCAAAACATAGCCGACCAGAGTTTGTGCTTAGTAGCCGAAAATACTCAAAACAACATCTTGGAATGAGAAACACATGGATTAAGAAGCAACTGTCATTCGATTTAGCAGCTTGAGAAATGTGACTTGTCCCCATGGGGGTTTGGAGGAGGAACTAGTCAGAAAGAAAGAGTTCAGAATTCTAAATAAAGTTGCGGGGCTGAATGGGCCCACAGGGGTTGCCCCAGTACTTGACAATTACGAATAAAATCCAAAATACGAGATTTCACAAGGTCCATTAGAATATACAAATTTTCTTCTCCCTACTCTACATCAATCTACAGCTTACCCATTATAAAATACTGTCTAGCTATTTAGCACCTACATTCCAGACACTTTACATATATTATCCCTGATTCTCCCAACAACCCTACAAGTAGTAGTATTGTCCTCTTATACAGATTTGGAAACTGAGGCACAGAGTGTTTGAACAACTTGGCCCAGGTCACACAAGAGGTTGGTGAGAGGTTGAAGAAGGAAGGAAACCCAGATCACTCTTTCTCCCAGCACATTCCATTACCCCATGGAGAGTCTCAAAACCTAGGCTTTCTAGATGGCCCAAACCTCTGTTTTCAGAAGGAAAAATCAAGGAATGGAGAGGGATAGAGGTGCCTATGGAAGTGGTGGCCCTAGAATTTGAGTGGAGATCTATGGGGTCTGGGGAGAGAAACCTTGAGATCACTGAACCCAACTCCTCTATTTTATGCCGACTTGATCCCTCCAAGATCTCGAAGCTGTGGCAGCAGGGAAGCACATTTGTCAAGCATGGTAGCACATCCTCCTACTATTCATGTATTCATTCGTTCATTCAACAAACATTTTTAAGTGCCAAGATCTATGTACTATGAAAATATTTTTCCAATAAGCAACTGGAAGGTGTTCCATTTGCATCTTCTTTTGATTTGATCTTTCTTTTTCACTTTAGCACATTTCCACTGAATTCACTGCATCAGGTCCTCAAATATTCCTCCAAAAACTTTGTGCAATGAATAATCAGCAGACTGCTATCTTTAGAACATTTATGATCAAATAGCAGTCCCTGGTTTTCTCCAGTCGTGATTGTGTTTTCTGTTCAGTAACACTGACAGCTCTGAAAGCATGCATTTTTCTTTAGCAAATAAGAATGGTAAAGGCCTCTTATATTCCCTTTTCTGAGCTGAGGAGGGTAATTGAAAGGGTGCTTTGTAAAAACTCTGAAAAACACATGAGTTTACCTAGAGTTTTATTAGAAACCTAGAAACTGGGAAGGGGAAATAAAACAATGTATGTTTGCCAAATCCCAAAACATTTTCCCCATTTGGTCAGATCAAGTGCCAAGTTCATGCTGGTCTACTCATCAGTAAATATTTGCTGTGTAACAAATGACCCCTAAAACTCAGCGACTGAAAGTAATAAACACTCATCATTTTCCCTGATCCTGTGGGTCTGCTAGGTGGTTCACCTGGGCCTCTGGCCTGGCCTTGGATGAGCTAGGTTGCCACACTCACATGTCTGGGACTTACCTGGGTTGAGTGGGGCCCCTCTCCTCTCAGGGGGCTGGCCTGGACTTCTCCACATACCAGTGAAAGAGCTCTCAACAGCAAGAGAAGGGCAAGGCTCAGTGGACAACAGGTTTCAAGACTCTCGTATCACATGTGTTCCTTGTCCCATTGGCCAAAGCCTGTCGTGAGGCCAAGCCAAATTCAAGGGGTGGAAAAACAGACTCCACTTCTTAAGTGGGTGGATCTATAAAAATACTGTGGCCATTTTTTTTTCATATTCCCTCATCTGCTGGGAGTCTTGCTGGCTGAGGTCCCTCAACTATCAGCCCTCTCAGAAACAGCTCATGTTTTCCTGAAGAAAGCCACCTCACTCAAGGATGAACCTCCTTCCCAGGAGCAGCAGCCTGCAGTGGTAACTGGTCACTACAGGGATATAAAGGCTTAGCCCCTTGCCCAAACTTGAGACAAGTCCAACGGGTCATCCCAGCTTCATAGCTTCCCTAGTGGTCAGCTGAGGCCTTTACTGAACCTGAATTTCAGTCAAACTCCTCTGTCTGGTCAGTCCTGCTGACTTCCCTTCCACCACAGGTGTCCATCCTGATCACATCCCCCAGAAGACCTATCACAATCTAATCTCTGTCCCACTGGCTGCTCCCTGGGGACCCCAACCTGACAGATGATGCCAGGAGTAGTCTGAGAAAGCAGATGCTAAAATGGACTCTGAGGCTGTATCACCTGCCAGCCGACAGGCAATGAAAACCTCATTACTGTTGACACGCAGAACTAACTTAGCCCCTGACACAGATGGCAATGAAACTGGTAAAACTTCCACCAGTGGTGAAATGGAATGGGATACTGGTGGAAGAAATGGTCCTAGAGGGTGTGACATATCAGGCTTTTGCAAAAGATGGAGGAAATAGTCATTATCAGGAAAATGGAATTGAATGGCCATCACTGGAGAACAATGTATGCTTTGGAAAAAAGATAACAAAAGATTGCGAATGACTAACGGTAAATAAAAATTTTAAAATAAGCACAAAGCCCTCCTTAGCCTCACATAAAGAAAATTCTTATCTCCTGCAACCAAAGGCTAAATTCTCAACCAAAGAATGGAAGGAGTTGGGCTCTTGATGCCTTTGTGAAGCAGAGCCACTGTTGTCAGCTCAGATGTTTACACGAGAGAGAAATCAATTTCTACCTAATTGAATATATCATTATTTGGGGTCTATTTCATATCTAGTCCGAGTTATACCCTGCTACAGGCTGAATATTTATCCCCCAAAATTCATATGTTGAAGTCCAATCCCCAATGTGATGGTATTGGAAGGTGGGACTTTGGAGCGGTGGTTAGGCCATGAGGATGGAGGCCTCAGGAATGGGATTAGTGCCCTATAATAGAGGCCCCAGAGAGCTCCCTTCTTCCTTCCACCATATGAGGACACAGTGAGAAGTCGGCAGCCTGCAACCCAGAAGAGGGCCCTCATTCTTAATGTTCCATCAGCAAGTACCAACTGGGAAGCTCTCCAGAACAAACATCCCAGTTTCTTTAAGAAATAAAGGGGAAAATAGAGATAGAGACAAAAATCTAGAGATTGTATCAACAAATCACAATATGGGACCTTATGTGGATGCTGACTCAAAAACTGTTAATAAAAAACCTTTCAAATGTGTGAGACAACTGGAAATATAAACATTGGCTGGATTATTTGGTGATATTAAGAAATCATTGCTAATATATTTAGGTGAATTAATAGGCTTGTGATTATGTTAAAAACAACATTCTAATATTTCAGAGATATACACCAAACTATTTACAGATGCAACGGTATGATCTGAAATTTGCTACAAAATAATACTGAGGGAGATTAGGTGGAAGTATAGATAAAACAAGTTTGGCCATGGTTTAATCATCGTTGAAGCCAGGTGACGGGTATATGAAGATTTATCATATGAGGCTGTATATTTTTGTGAATGTTTGAAATTTTCTACAATAAAAGTTAAAAGAAAAACATGCAGAGGGACCTGATTTGATGGGTGGGTGGCTGGATGTGTGGGTGATAGCAGAGGGAGTTTATAATTCAGAGCCTTATGTTTAAATTAGGACAGGACCTCACCTAGTGGTTGCGTGCCCAGGAAATGGGGAGGAAGTGGTAAGATAATCTGGGTTATTGAAGTACCATCCCAAGAACAAGGCGGGAATGTCATCAGAAAGACCTAGCAAGAGGTGGGGGGAAATCAGCATGGTAAACACATAGACACTTGCTGCTTATGACTGCCAGACTAATTTCCAGATCCCACCCACTGGCAGACACAGGGCACTCAATGTACTGCCAACACTGTGTAGATGGATTCCAGAACTGGGCAGGACTGAGCTTGCCAGTGAAGGTCCCCCATGCCTACAGCCAAGCTCGGCAGGAGGAAGGCAGACAGTAATACCTGCAGTGGCTTAAGCCTCTGGAGGGAACACTGAGACAATTTTAGGATTGGAATGGGAGTGCATAATAGAAAGGTTTGATTGCCTACCTTCCCTTTCTGGGAAAAGTTCTCAGCCTCTATGTGGTTTAGGCTACCATGTTGGAACCACATGACCCGACCCCTCTGGTCACAGCTGACCGATCCAAGAATGCACACTTAACCCAAGGGGGAAAATATCCATAGACTGAGCTTAGTCCATCACATTTCTCCTCAAGAATGCAAACTAGTAAACCAAGAAACCCAGATTGAGAACTGCAGACCACACCATCCAATAGTAGAGGCATTGGATTTAGAAGGTCATTGCTGTGAACTGAATTTTTGCGTTTCCCCCCACCCCCAAAAAAATTCATATGTTGAAACCTAATCCCCAATGTGATGGTGTTTGGAGGTGGGGCCTTTGGGGGGTGATTAGGTCATGAGGGTGGAGCCCTCATGAATGGGATTAGTGCCTGATAAAAGTAACCCCAGAGAGCTCCCTCACCTCTTTCCGCCATATGAGGAATCAATGATGAGTTGGCAGTCTGCAAGCTGGAAGAGGACTCTCACCGGAACCCAACCATGCTGGCACCCTGATCTCAGACTTTCATCCCCCAAAACTGTGAGAAATAAACTCCTGTTGTTTATAAGCCACCCGGTCAGTGGTAATTTGATATAGCAGCCCCAACAGACTAAGTCATGGGTTCCCAAAATATGCATGTGGGTTTGGCTCCTGCTTACCTGTGTGACTTGGGGTGAGTTGCCTGTTCTCCTCGAACCTCAGTTCCCTCACGGATAACGGGGGCATAATAAAGGTAACTGTTTCAATGTGATTTTCAGGATAAAATGAAAATACTTATGAAACACTTATACAGCAAAAGTTTAATAACTATGAGCTATTGTGATTCATACTAGCAGGGTTAATGCTACCCTAGGCTGTGGCTCTGTTTGTCCACGGGACAGCAAAGGAAGCCAGTCACAAGAGACAACCACACTAACCTAGGCTGAGCACTGCCCGGCACCAGGTACTGTGCTAAGTACTTGACAAGCGATAACCTACTGAAACCTCTCAGCCACCAAGAGTCTGACAACGCTCACTTCACCAGCGAGGAAACAGGCACACACCGATTTGCCAAAAGTTTAGGAAGTGGCAACGGCGGGGATGAACATCCAGCTTCTGCTTCCTGAGCCTATGCCCTCAACCACTCTGAGACGCTTATGCCGATGAGTAAATGGGGCTCAAAGGAGATTATGCAGCCCCAAGAAATTGGAGGAGAAGGGAACCCATGCACTGAGTGAAAGCCAGAGAGTGTGACTTATGGCCCGAAAGTCTGGACCCGGGTCCTCTGAGGCCCAAGCATCTTAGTTTTCCGATGAAATAACGGTCGTAGCCCTTGAGTGAGCCCCCCTCATTTTTTTTAAACTAAAGTCTACACTTTATTCAAATTTCCTTTGTTTTTAGGTAATGCCCTTTTTCTCCTCCTGGATCCCATCCAGAATACCACATACTTTTAGTTGTCATGTGCCCTGAAGGCTCCTCTTGGCTGTGACAGTTTCTCAGACTTTTACTGATTTTCATGATTTTACAATTATGAGTCCTAGCCAGGTATTTGTAGAATGCCTGTCCATTGGGATTTGTGTGGTGTTTTTCTCTTGGTTAAACTGCGCTTATGTGTGTGGGGAGGAAGATCACAGGATAAAGCGCTATTTCATCACATCATATCAAGGCTACATGCTATCGATGTGATTTATGACCGTTGATGTTGACCTTGACATGGTGCTTTTTATTTATTATTTAATGCTGTTCTAAGTAAAGTTGAAAATTTTAACTATTAGCATAAATTATAGTCCATCTTGATATTGTACAAAGATGTACAATATAAAGAGCAAATATAAGAGCACTCGACTCATGCAGAATTACTCAAATTGCATTATTCATATTTTGTAGCTCATACATGCGTGTGTATTTATTTCTTCCCAGAACAGTGGAAATGCTGCACAAAGCTGACTCAACTGTTTTTATTTTACTTCTTGGTACGTGCACATTCTGCGCGTGTAGAATGGAACTGGAACTGTGGGTTGTTCCGTCTTTCCTTCTTTGTCATCATTTTCAACATAAGTGGTTGGCAACTACGAGGAAGTAACACATATCAGAAAGGATATGATTGGGTTTCTTGGTCATTTGTGTTTCTTGGAATGTGCCTATGGGTTGGAAGTTCCAAGTGGAACAAAAAGGGTGGCCTCTCCTGAGCCCCCGCTCATTCGAGTGAAGTGTTCTGTTCTTCGTTCTGACTAAAACAACAGGAATCGTGACGTGCTTCCGTCACCCTCAGGAGAATCCTCTGTACGAATCTGCTGCTTAAGGGGTCCTGGTGTCAGGAAAAACATCGTGTCATGGGTTTACTCACTCAAATGTCTGGCTCTTCTAAGGGAAGTTCATTCCATCCCTACCCCGTCTAACAGTTGCTCCTATATGGCATCCCATTCACCAGAGTGAACCCTCCGCTCCCCTCACAGAGAGGGCCTTGACTGAGAGACAGGGGGCAGTACATGGCCAGAACAAGATGCAGTGTGGGGCATTCTCTTTGGAGAACATGTCCCCTCAGGCACGAGTCACAGAATAAACTGAGACAGGGCAAAACCACTAACAAGAGAAACACTGGAAAGCCAAAACGTTGAAGAGAGTGCAAAAAGAGCTTTTTAAATGAGAACAGACTCAAAAATAAAGACTTTCTCCTCTACCCTGCCTGTTTTTCCACCCATCACCTCCAACCCTCAAATTTTGTAAAAAGCCATTTTAAAAAACTATAAATTTTTCCATCTGAGGCAAAAGTTGTTAAATGGAAAGGAAAATGTGGCAGAGAATACCAGCTGTCAAACATCTGAAGCCGACGGGGAGACCTCGGCCATCTCCAATTTCATAAAACTTGAAAAGCCAACATGGACTTTAAAAGACAAAAGAAAAGTGGATGATCCCCTTTAAATAAGGCAATAGCTAAGAGTAGTGAAGGCATGCTGGTTGCGTGTGGAGAGAGAAGCACAGCAACTCCAAAATCAGAGTGCTCTGGGGCCATATCTGGACACCAAGCAGCTAGTGACCCTGAGCAAATCCTTAGCTTCTCAATGCCTCAGCCTCGTCATCTGCATAAGGAGGGTGATAAAGATAGGCCCTGCCTCAGGGGGCTGCTGTGAAGATTCATGCACGGTGCCATAGTGGACACATGCCATAGGTGCCTATTACTCTTTATGATAAATGTAATTATAAAAAGAATGAAATAATGCCATTTGCAGCAACATGGGTGGACCTAGAGATTAGCATGCTAGGTGAAGTAAGTCAGAGAAAGACAAATATCATATGATATCACTTATATGTGGCATCTAAAAAAATGAACTTATTTACAAAAGAGAAATAGACTCACAGACATAGAAAACAAACTTGTGGTTACCAAAGGAGGGAGGGATAAATCAGGAGTTTGGGATTAACAGATACACACTACTATATATAAAATAGATAAACAACAAGGACCTATTGTATAGCACAGGGAACTACAGTCAATATCTTGTAATAATCTATAAGGGAAAAGAATCTGAAACAGAAGATATATATATATATAGAGAGAGAGAGAGAGAGAGAAACAGAGTTTTATATACATATATCTGAATCATTTTGCTATACACCTAAAACTAACACAACACTGTAAATCAACGATACTTCAATTTTAAAAAACGTAATTATACAATTTTTTGCAATTACTATGACATAATTATAAGTAAGGAAAACCAAAGTTGTCCCCAAAGCTTATGCAGCATGTGTGACCATGGGAAACCTGAAAACAAAATGAGGGTAACTCCCAGGTCCCCAGTTTCCAGAATCATGGGCAGCGTGAAGGGGAAGGAGTGGGGCTTCTGCTACAGCTCCCTTGGGTGCTGTGAGGTACACTCCACAGCAAGGGTGCTGAATAGATGAAGAAAAGCGAAGGGGAATTAGGGCAGAGGGCAAGCGTTAGAACTGGTCGAGCACTGCCTCGGTGCCAGGCTCTGGACTGAGAGATACACACACACACACAACCTCATTTAATCCTCAGGACTCCACGAGGAGTCAGGCACTACTGTCATTCCCACTTTACAGGAGACAAAGTCGAGATTTGGAGACACCCCATGATTTACTCAGGGTCACAGAGTACGTGAAGGAACCTGGATTTGAACCTGAGTTGGCTTCCGGACCAGCCTGCACTGTCTTCCTGTAACACACAGCCCTCTCCCTTCTCCTGGCCTTGGGTTTCCTCCTCTGTAAAATGGATTTTGAACTTCAGGCCTTTGTAACGCTCGCATTCCATGGTTCTCAAGATTGTGAAAATCTCTTTCAGCCAGGATCACCATTTTCCAGCCAAGGGAAGGAGGAGATGGGCCCTTTCACAATCACGCTCGTGTCTCTCAGGTCATTACAAGTGAAACTGCACGGAGGATGGTAATGTCGCCAGCACAGCACAGGGGCCCCACGAGGGGTCATGTCGATGTCACACACTCGTCTCCGAGGCCTGGAGCTGAACGGGGAGGGTGGGGGATCTCACCAGGAGGATGGAGGCCGGTGTTGAGCACGCTGAGTCCTCAATGCTGAGTCAGACCCTGAAACCCGTGAGGGAAGAGGAGAAAAGCAAAAAGGGAAGCACCTGTGGAACAGCACATAAAACACTTACCAGCTGAAATGAGTTTTGCCTCCTTAAATAGGATGATTGATTAGTCAAACTTTGAGTTATTTTTACGAGGCAGGACTGGCATGTGCAAGACAGGAGGCCGCCTCCAGGATGACCTGGGAATCTTCAGTCTACGGAGCTCAAAGGATAGAAATGCTGCCACCAGAGCCTTTTACGAAGCAAGAAGTGCTTCAATAAGGAACATCTGGCCTCCAGCAGCCCGAGTAGCTAATACAGACGGGTTGGAGACTAGCCAATCAGCCTCCAAGTTTGAAATTCCCCTGACCCTGTAAATTTCTCCCTGGACCCTGGATCCGGGAGGTAGATTCGTGAGCCTTGCCTCCTGTCTCTTCGTCAGTCGATCTCACAATACAACTCCTTTTCTCAAAAGCTGGCTCTGTCATGTTGGCTTCTCTGAGTGTCAGGCAGTGAGCCCTTGCTGGGTAACACCTGGGTTCACCTAAGCCGCAGCCTGTCCACAGGCTATGAGAACCGAGAGCCCTACGGACGCTGAGCTGCTGGAACATATTCCCACTGACTTCAAGATATGATAGCAATAAAGAAATTATGATGTTTGAATTAAGGAAAACATAAAAAGGCCTCCATTTCCTAGATGATGCCATCTACTAGCGCTTACGTACATCATCTCAGTTACTCTTCACTGCTAGCAACGGGATGGGTACCATGATCTCTACTTCACAGATAGGGAAGCTAAAGTTCAGAGGGGTTCACAGACGTGCCTGAGGACACACAGGGAGCAGGGAGTCAAGCCAGGAAAGCAACCATGGCAGCCTGATCCATAGACCGTTGCTGAGCACCACACCATCCTGGCTCTGGAAGAGGGGCATTCACGCTCTCAAAAGGCTGGGTAATGGCTGGAGGAGCTCAGCAGAGACATAGATATGTGGGGTGCCCCTCAAAGCGTTAAAGGAGAATGCCCTGTGCTGCAGAGTGAGTGAAGGTATTGGCGACATCCAATGGGAGTGGCTGGCATACCCAAGATGCAGAGCACTACTGCAGGTGGAAATGATGGTATCCAGGATGTGCCAGGGACAGGGCTGGGACAAAGTAGAGCGAGCTGCGATATTTGAGACAAGGCCTCATATATGCACCTTCACACTCAGACACACACACACACACACACACACACACACCCCAAGATGATGCAGTGCATCAAGGCTCCTCAGTATGGACTTCCTCGAAGGAAGATAGAATTTGCTAAAAGACCTTTGTTGTCATTGCAGTCATGGGTGTACTGATCAGTTTTTAAGTTCTTCCAGGTGGGACAACAATGCTTGGTGTCGGGTAGCCTGCTAAACCCCCTGGGTGAGGGTTTGGGCCAGCAGGTAGCCTCTGCTCTGCTCCCCTCAGCTTTTCCAGATGCCATCCAGGCAGAAGTCTTCCTGGCATAGCAGGGGTGGCCTCCTGGTGCTGTGTCAAACAAACCAGCTTTAGGATCCCACTGGCCTGGGGTCAGTTCTCCTCCCTTGCACTGACTACACGATCTCAGACAAATCACTTCACCTGTCAGTGTCAGCGGCCCCGTCTCCAGCACAGGTCCTCACCACACAGCTCTGTGGCAGGTTCGATAAGATCATCCAGATACACCACTGAGTGTAGTGCCCGCTTTGTGTCTGACCCAGAGTGACCACTAAGGAAAGGGCGACTCTTATTTTTATTGGAAGACACAGAGCATTTTAGCACAGAAACTATCAAGCCCATCACACCCCCCTAAGATAAGAACATCAAAAGTAGAGACTTTGAGATCAGATGGAGATTAGAACCTGCACTCTGATCACATAAAAAAAAAAACTCCGGATGTTGAGGCTAGGGCGGGACAAAAATGCTGATGCCAACCATCAAAAAGGGACAACTTAGACAAGCATTTCTGGGTGTCCAGTAGAACTCAGCAGGGGACAGCCTAAAATTCAAGAGGAAGGACACAAGTTCATTAGAATGTCCTCAAGTCGCCAAAAGCCTCTTCCAACAGCTTGACTCTCAACCACACATCCTTAGTCGAAAGAACATCATTTAAAAAGCCGTCCGAGGGCTTCCCTGGTGGCGCAGTGGTTGAGAGTCCGCCTGCCGATGCAGCGGACGCGGCTTCGTGCCGTGGTCTGGGAAGATCCCACGTGCCGCAGAGCGGCTGGGCCCGTGAGCCATGGCCGCTGAGCCTGCGCGTCCGGAGCCTGTGCTCC
>NW_020175731.1:2704266-2708461 GCF_003031525.2 Neophocaena asiaeorientalis asiaeorientalis
TCCCCTGCATCGGCAGGCGGACTCTCAACAACTGCGCCACCAGGGAAGCCCATTTTTTTAGTATTTTTTAAAATTTATTTTGGCTGCGTTGGGTCTTCGTTGCTGCGCACAGGCTTTCTCTAGTTGTGGTGAGCGGGGGCTACTCTTCACTGTGGTGCGTGGGCTTCTCATTGCGGTGGCTTCTCTTGTTGCGGAGCATGGGCTCTAGGGCTCATGGGCTTCAGCAGCTGTGGCACACAGGCTCAGTAGTTGTGGCACATGGGCTTAGTTGCTCTGTGGCATGTGGGATCTTCCCGGACCAGGGATCGAATCTGTGTCCCCTGCATTGGCAGGATTCTTAACCATTGCGCCACCAGGGAAGTCCCTTAATGAGTTTTTTAAGCATCTCATTTTTACGTTTTGAAACAGTCTAATTTTCATAAAACAACCCTTTTTCTACACTCATGTTTCATCCATTTTTAACATTTAAAAAATATTTTATTGGTAAAGAGTTGCATTAAGTATAATTGGCGGGATAGTTCTGGAAACAAACACAATTCCCTCTTGGTAAGAATGCAATGAGTTGGGAGAAAAAGTGCGGGGTTCTGTAGAGTAGCCCAGTAGTCACGGCTATTTAACACACCTTGAGCCTCATTCAGTAAGTTTTAGAGAGAGAAAGGAGAGTGTGGATGTATTCACATCCTCTGGCATGGTCAGAGGATGGCAAGACCATTAAATGGACATCAGTTAGGAGAGGGTCTACGCTACCTCTACCAAGGTATGATTTGGTAATAAGTTAGAGACCTCAATGCAAGACAGCCACTCCTGTAATTGAAATACTTATCCCCTATTACAATTCAAGCACTTCTGGGGAAAATGATACATTCGGTGACTATCATCCAGAAACAAAAGTCAAACATCAGGGACTGGTCACAGGTGAGTTCTGAAAGCCAACCTCATCTCCTTTACAATGACGCCGAGTCCACTCTGTCCACTCTAGTCCAGCAGACGCCCATCAATTGGTACAGGATTCTCACCCTAGTTACTCAAATACAATGTCGCTTTAACTACACTGGACACAGTTTCTCCCCTGTCCAAGACGGCATCAACAGAGGCAGCCTGGAAAGAAGGTTTCCCTCCTGCGAGGCAAAGTAATAAGAACATGTATTCCAACACTGGCTACACTGGTTGCTAGCTATGCAATCTTAAGCAAGATACTTAGCCTCTCTGAGCTTTCATTTCTCCATATTAAATGAGGATTCATTTATTCAACAAGTGTTTCCTAAGTGCCTGCTACATGTCAGGTACTGTGTTAGGGCTGCACATCCATAATTAATAGACATAGTTAAGATTACATGTCCTGGTTAAGATTACATTCCAGTGGGGGAGACATAAATAAGTATAATTTATGTTATATAAAATTGACGTAAGTGCTCTGAGGGAAAGTTACAGAACATCATACTAGAGTATGGGAGAGGCAAATTCAGCCTGGAGAGGTCATGAGAGATAACTGTATTTACCTCATGGATTCTTGTGAGGATGAAATGAGATTGAGAACCTGAGTAGTGCCGGGCATGTGGCCAGAGATCTATATAAATGGTCACTACTTCTGTTATTCAGCCACGGAAGATGTCAGCCTTGGGGGGGGGCGGTGACGAGGGTACAGATGCCACATTTCCTGCTCAACATGCCAGTTTCGTCTTGTGTGTCTGTGGTTCATTCTACCTCAGAGCTGATGGGGGATGGAAAACCAACTCCTCTCCAGAGAGAGCAAGTAGAAAGAACAGTAAGTAGAAAGGCTTCCCGCCGTTTAAATGGAGCCAATAAAGGAAGGCTTCAGAAATATCCTGCTCATGAGAGGAAACCAGTTCATTTCTCTTTATCATTAAAAAAAAAAAAAAAGAAAGAAAGAGAAAAGAAAACTAGTGCTGAACAAATGAGCATACCTGTCCTTAACCAAACAACTCTTGCCAAGAAGAGAGCTCTGAGCAACTTGGGTAAGAAGTAATATAAAGGGGAGCATCTCAAAAATCTCCATTTGGGCTCCCCTGGTGGCGCAGTGGTGGAGAGTCCGCCTGCCGATGCAGGGGACACGGGTTCGTGCACCGGTCCGGGAAGATCCCACATGCCGCAGAGCGGCTGGGCCCGTGAGCCATGGCCGCTGAGCCTGCGTGTCTGGAGCCTGTGCTCCTCAACGGGAGAGGCCACAACGGTGAGAGGCCCTCATACCGCAAAAAAAAAATCTCCATTTACATCCTTCCAAAAGTTCTTCTGGCCATTTTCCCTGAGGATCCATCCCCACCTCAGGCTCCAATGAATCCACGTATTCCCCTAAGGGGGCCTCTTTCCTGGCTACACAGCCCAGCTGAGGACCAACGCAGACTGGTTAGTTCAGAAAAAAAACTAAACGAGACTAACATTCCTTCTCCATGAGATTTTTCTCTCTTCCATTCAATCTAGAGAAGGATATTTGAATCTCAAGGCTAGGAGAGCTGTGAGGAATGACCCAATACAGTCATTTTCAAATCATTTCTAGCAAGAGAACACTTTTGTCCAATGAAATTTTATCCAAAACCACAATGCAGAAAATGGGTAAAGTAGTATTTTTTATATAAATGTATTATTTTATGATTTTCTTCCAGTTTTATTGAGATATAATTGACATTCAGCATGGTATAAGTTTAAGGTGTACAGCATAATGACTTGACTTACATACATCAGGAAATGATCAACACGGTACGTTTAGCAAACATCCATCTCATGTAGATAGAAAATTAAAGAAATAGAAAAAAAAAAAATTTTCTCCTTGTGATGAGAACTCGAGGATTTTCTCTCTTAACTTTTGAATATAACATACAGCAGCGTGAATTATATTTATCATGTTGTTAAAGGTATCATTTTAATTTCAAGTTACCTGCCATTGAATTTGATTGAGGTTCTTTGGATGAATCCAACAAATTATACTGTGGGATTCTGCATAATGTAGGAGAGTTCGGTCCTATATTAGCTTCAGCATCTAAGTTGTGTTATTGCTGTCGCACAGTTCCAAGAAGACCTTGATTTTCACAGTTAGGCAACGTGCCAGTAATTACAATTACAATTCGCCATCTTTACGTTGCCCACGAGAGAAACTCAGTTCAACTCAGATTAAGGAAAACAAAATAGAGGGAGCATTTATCAGTTCCCATAAGAAAAGAGTCAAGGACTTAAAGAGCTTCAGCCCTGGCAATCTTTTCATCTCCCCCTCTCCCCACCTCTCAACCCTGCTCTCCCTCAAGGTGGCTTTATTCTCAGAGAGCATCCCTGTATTGGAAGGAAAGGAGGCCTCAACAGCTGTAGGCTTACATTATAGTTAAAGCTATGATCATAAAGGGAAAAAATTTTCCCTAAAGTTCTGGAGAAAATTTCAGGGCAGATGCACATTCTCTTCTCAGAAGGGATGACTACAGATAACGACAATAGGGAACTCTTCTTAACCAGGTTAGGGTCACACTGTCATCTCGGGATGAGGGAGGGTGTGAGGTCAGCCCTTCCCATCCATGAAGAATCGGTTTCCAAGGGGGAGGAGGGCTTCTGTTAGCAGAACAAGGGGTAAAGGAAAGTGTGCTAGACAGACAAAACCCATAGTACCACGGCTCACTTAATTTACATAAGTAGCTACACAGGTAAAAGCTTTCATAGCTCACCTTCCAATCTCAGTTTACTGGAACAGACTCAGGGCTTGAGAGATAGTAGGAATTAATTGGTCTAACAATGAATCACTAACATTAACAATTATTCACGTTTCTTAACTACTAACTGTTGTCTTAGGAGGGATGTGACGAGCAAGTATTCAGCCAATTTTGATTTTCCTTGTTTTGAAAAACCAGAACACTTTTCAAACATACCTTGAAACATTCGATGACAACATTTTTAATTACTAGAAATCTCAATTCCTGTTCTGTCAGATTGTTACAGAATACTTCACAACTAATTTATTTTGTTTTGAATGTTCAGTCCACAATTGTGTTACGAGAATTTATCCACTAGCAGTTTCAGGCAAGTAGAGGAGTGCTGGCCTAAATTGTTTCTAAATTTTAGTGTAACGCTGCAGCCCCGTCAGTTAATGAGACTTCCACCAGAATTTTAAATATGTGCAGAGCCCTGGTCCAAAGTTGCATAAACCACGCAACATACGTTAAAAAGCAAAATGGTGGTGACCCCCCCCCCCCCCCCC
>NW_020175731.1:2708518-2712942 GCF_003031525.2 Neophocaena asiaeorientalis asiaeorientalis
TAGTAGGATATGATACATTTGAGTCTTACTGTTCTTTTTAATCAATTTTATTGAGGGATAGTTAACATGCAATAAAATGAACCCACTTCAAGAATACATTTCAATGAGTTTCCTAGATAATTAAAATTAATAATAGTATTCTAGATTATAATCTTTAGCATTTACATGAGATCTAAACTTTCCCCATCTTAAAAATAAGATCCCTGGGATTAACATGACCAGATATTTAAAAATATTATAAAGCTATAATAATCAAAACAGTTTGAGACATTGAAGCACTCTATTAGCTTGCTAGGGCTGCTATAACAAAGCACCACAAACTGGGAGAAAGGTATTGTCTCACAGTCCTGGAAGCTAGAAGTCCAAAATCAAGGTGTTGGCAGGGCCATGCTCCCTCTGAGACATGGGGAAGGATCCTCACCTCTTACTGACTTCTGGTGGTTCACAGGTACTCTTTGGCATTCCTTGGCTTATAGGTACATCAACCCGGTTCTTCTTCTTCGTATGACTGCCTTCCCTCTGTGAAGGGGGACATCTATCTCTGTGTCCAAATGTCCCCTTTTTATAAGGACAGAAATTATATTGGATTAAGGTCCACCCTAATGAACTCATGTTAACTTGATTACCGATGTAAAGACCCACTTTCCAAATAAGGCCACATTCTGAGGTCCTGGGGGTTAGGACTTCCACATGTCTCTTTCATGGGATACAGTTCAACCCATAATAATCAGGAATAGCAGATGAAGTAGAATTTTACCAGAATTGACCCAAACACCAAAAAATTAGAATGTGATAAAGGTGCCATTTCAAACCTGTTGAGAAAAGATGGATTATTCAATACATGATGCTTGAACAACCAGGCAGCCGTCCAGTTGTATCAACAACTAAGTTGTATACTTTGCACTGTGTACCTGATCACTTCCCAGTTCCTGGTTCTAGTCCCTGGGGAAGCCTCACTGGCCTTGGGTTCTATGAAATACTCCATTATCCCTCCAAATAAATTCACGTTTTTACAAGGACTGGCTTGAGTTGGTTTCTGTAGCTTGCAACCATTTCAGAGGCTGATGGCCTCCTAACTGGGCCTTCCTTCTCACAAGGAAAAGTTTATATGTCCTTCATTAAAAAAAAACAAACAAAAAAAACCTTTCCTCTCTGTCACCCTGCCTCCTTCCCAATTCATCTGGCTTCTCGCCTCCACCTGGAAGTAGGCTATTTGAGGTCAGTTGGTTCCTTCTGCGTCTTCCATCATTCCAGGCCTCCCAGGAGAAGTGATCAGTCCGAGCAGAAGCTGTCCTTTGAGGGCCACTAGGAAGTCTGCAAAGCCAGCTAAGATCGCAACTATTTTAAAACCCAGACATCAAAGTATTTGGATGGGATCCAGAGTTTCCTGCCTCCCCAAGACCTCCTTCCAGAAGAGAATCAAACTGTCGAGGAGGAGGAAAAATCCACCTTAATTGGACCTCTGATTCCCAAAACTGCTATTGGACTTCTTACTACAGAAAGGAGCTCCTTGGTAGCTGGCTTATTAAAATATTTTTCTGAAAATTGGTGAGATGGAGGGCAGCCCTAAAACCAGACAAAGCACACTTCATGCCAGAGGCTTTCTCTCTGTGAGGTTTCCTCTTACAATGTCCTGTTTTGCTTTTCAAACAGCAGCAAGAGCCCCCGTCTATTGAGCACTTACGATGTGTCTGGCGTGTGTAAGACTCACGTGATTATATTCTTGAATCCTCTCCATGGCCACATAAGGTAGGTTCTATTTTTATTCCCACTTTACAGATGAGGAAACTGAGGCTCAAGGAGGTGAAGTAGATTGCCCAAGCCCACACATTTAGGAAGTAAGGAGCACAAATTTGAACCCAGGGTTTGTCTGACTTGAGTCTGCTCTCAACCACTAATCTGAGGATCCTAAGCCAAAACATCTAAAGGCGCCAAGTGGGAGCAGAGAGGATGGTGTGGACCAGGGGTAAGACATGGGGAGTGGCAGGCAGAATGGGGAGCCGGAGGGCCCCCATCTGAAGAAGGCACCAACTGGCGGCAGCAGCCAGTCCTAGCCCTGTGGGGAAGTGGCCCAGTGTGGCCAGATTTTCCATTTTCCAAGAGAAGCTTGAAATCTGGATTTTATATGAAATCTCCCAACTTTTATGGGAACTGATTCAAATATTTTTAGAAAAAAACATGGTGCAGCCTGGAAAACTGGCATCCACAGTCCACTGTTGGGCAGGAACTCTTATTCTCCACTCCTCGTGTTTCCTGTGGGAAGAACTTTACCTGGACTACCCCCAGTCCCCCATCCTTCCCCTCTGATTGGTCAGTTTCCAGGAAGGAACTGGGCTTGCTCAGCTAATTTCCATCGTCCTCCTGAGCCAGCCTGCCCTGGGGTAAAGCTTCAAAGAAAGGCTGGGTGGGAAAGTCCATCTATCGAGGGATGCAGCACTCACAAACCCACTTCCTTGTGAGCAGAAAGTCGTGTTCTCCAAACTGCTTTTGTGGTGTTTTAATTTCCTGTGGATGCCATAACGAAGTACTGCAGACCGGTACTCAACAGAAATGTAGTCTCTCACAGTTCTGGAGGCCAGAAATCCAAATCTAAGGTGTCAGCAGGGCCATACATCCTCTGAAGATTTTAGGGAAGAATCTTTTCTTGCCCTTGCTAGCTTCTTTCTGGTGCCTCCTGGCAATCCTTGGCATTCCGTGGCTTACAACTGCATCACTCCCACCTCTGTCTTCGTCTTCATATGACATGCTCCCTTTGTGTCTTTGTTTTTCCTTCTTGTAAGACACCAGACATGTTGGATTTAAGGCCCATTTAATCCGGTATGACATCATCTTAACTAATTACATCTGCAAGGACCCTATTTCCAAATCAGGTCACATCCTGAGGTGCTGAGTGGACATGAATTTTGGAGGGGGATGCTATTCAACTCAACAGATTTTTTCTGAGTGATATTTTAATCTCCACCTGTCTGATTCCTGTGTCTATCTCTACACTGGTTCCAACTGGGAGAGGAAGAAAAGACTGTTGTTTCTTTATCTCCTAAAAGTCCAGCTGTCGTATCTAACACGAATGTTGCCTATTTGCAATCTCTAAACCAGCGGTCCCCAACCTTTTTGGCACCAGGGACCGGTTTCGTGGAAGACAATTTTTCCACGGATGGGGCGGGGGGCAGAGGTGGGGGATGCTTCAGGCGGTAATGTGAGCGATGGGGAGCCGCAGATGAAGCTTTGCTCGATGGCCCACCACTCGCCTCCTGCTGTGAGGCCCAGATCCTAACAGGCCACGGACTGGTACCGGTCCGTGGCCCAGGGGTTGGGGACATCGGGGGGGGGGGGGGGGGGGGGGGGGGATGGCTCAGGCGGTAACGCGAGCGATGGGAAGCGATGGGGAGCAGCTGATGAAGCTTCGGCTGCCGCTCACCTCCTGCTGTGCAGCCCGGTTCCTAACAGGCCACAGATCGGTACCAGTCCGTGGCCTGGGGGTTGGGGACCCCTGCTCTAAACCACACAGTAATGAGGTCATCTCTCTCCTGCATACTTTTGTCTTTTCTTCCCTGTCATTTCCTCTTACCTCTTTCTTTCTGCTTTTTAACCACTCTTTTGTTAGTTAAGTCTGTGACAAATATTGCTATGCTGTAGTAGAAAGTCTTTGAGGTTGTACAAACCTAGACTCAAGCCCCACCTTGCCATCTACCAGCCCTTCGGGTCTGACTCTTCGAGGAGTCAGGGAAGGCTTCCTGGAAGAGGTGGCTGAAGACGGGCAGCAGTGGCAGGACTTCTGGTATCCAGTCACAACAGCATGAGTGTCCAGTTCCATCACCATCAGTGTCTGCACTGAGTGGCAGCAGCAGCGGTGGGATCTTCATTGGGGCAGCCCCCATGGGATGGCCTGGGTGTTGCTTCTGGCTGGAATAGACTCAGAGCCTGACACTCTCTGCCTTCCTTCTTCTCCCGCACCCCAGATTCTTGCGCTCCTAATATCCTTTCATTAATTCATTTTATGCTAAAATTAGTTAAGGCAGACTCTGCTGTTTCAACAAAAGCCCTGACTGTTATAGTAAATAGTGTCAGGGGTTATCACCGGCAGTGGACACTCGAGGACAAGGGCATCAAGGATGGATTTCTGGCTCGACTGGCTCTGAAGTTGGGAGATTACAGCTAAAATTGTAAGATGGGACTCTAGTAGTGCATGGCATTTCATGGGTAAAACCAGCAATTATATCATCACCTGTGATCTCTGGAAACAAAATGTCCTTGAAAAGTGAAGCTTAAGCGGGGGGGCCAGGGGTCACATGGCCATTATCCTGAGCAGTGCGATAGGCTTGAGGGATTCAAGGACTGTGGGTGGTAGGATGGATCATGGCCTGCACTTCTGCGTTCCTGTCTAAAAGGATTCCCCATCCTGGCAACAATAAGAAAGAAAGGAT
>NW_020175731.1:2713116-2794143 GCF_003031525.2 Neophocaena asiaeorientalis asiaeorientalis
GGGGGGGGGGGGGCGGGGGAGGGAGGGAGGAAGGAAGGAAGGAGGAAAGAAAGAGAAAGAAAGAAAGGGGGAGAGAGAGAGAGAGAAATGAAGGGGGGAGGGAGGGAGGGGGAAGGAACGAAGGAAGGGAAGGAAGGAAGAAAGGGAGGGAGGGAGGCAGAGGGGGAAGAAGGAAGGGACTTAGATTCTAAAGTCTTCAGGTAAAGTTGAAAGACCATGGATGAGACTTCACTCTATGCTGGGTAGGAAGCTGGACAGATTCAGTATGTACTTGGCACAGCAACAGTATTGGTAAGAACTGGCAGTTTTAGGTAACAGGCATTGCAGGGCAGCTGCCTGTTTCCCATGAAGCAGCCATGCTGTCATTATACCACTCATCTTCAAAGTGAAATGGGCACCAAGCCCATCTTTCCCTGGAACGTCCTATGTGCTGGTCATTCCCTAGCACATTCTCTTAATACTCCCTCAGCTTTCTATGTGCTGTCCTCTAGTGCTCTATTTGTTTTTTTAAAAATCAAGTTCCAAAATGTACTCCCTCCCACCTTCAATTATCGGCCTCCACTAATATTGGACTTGATTATTTAAATTGTCAGAAGTTCAATTTTGAATGAGCAGCCCTTTGATCAAGATTCAAATGTGGGACTTCCCTGGTGGTCCATTGGCTAAGACTCCACGCGCCCAATGCAGGGGGCCCAGGTTCGATCCCTGGTCAGGGAACTGGATCCCACATGCCACAACTAAAGATCCCTCATGCGGCAACTAAAAAGATCCCGCAAGCGGCAGCGAAGATCCCACATGCCGCAACGAAGACCTGGTGCAGCCAAATAAATAAATAAAATAGCTTTTAAAAAAGAATCAAATGTAATGTCAGTTGTTGAATGTTCAAATGTTCACAGTACATATATTGAATTTCTTTACACAGTACCTATTTTTTTCATTTTAAGATGCAATGTAAAAAAATTTGTCTGGAATTTCCCTGGTGGCGCAGTGGTTAAGAATCCGCCTGCCAATGCAGAGGGCACGGGTTTTATCCCTGGTCAGGGAAGATCCCACATGCCGCGGAGCAACTAAGCCTATCAGCCCGTGTGCCACAACTGCTGAGCCTGTGCTCGAGAGCCTACGAACCACAACTATTGAGCCCACACGCCACAACTACTGAAGCCCGCACGCCCTAGGGCCCCCATGCCGCAACTACTGAGCCCACGTGCTGTGACTACTGAAGGCCACGTGCCTAGAGCCTGTGCTCCACAACAAGAGAAGCCACTGCAATGAGAAGCCCGCGCACCGCAATGAAGAGAAATCCTCACTCGCCACAACTGGAGAAAGCCAGGGCGCAGCAACGAAGACCCAATGCAGCCAAATATATATATAAAAATAAATAAAACTTTAAAAAAAATTTGTCTATGAGAAAATCCATATGTTAGCTGTGTTCTCAACTTGATCTGTGTCCCCAACTTGATCTGTGTCCCCAGTTCTTTAATTTCTGTTGGTATCAGCAGCATGATGAATTTCGTAAAGGAGAATTGAGGGAGAGGCCAGTGCTTAGAATAATACAAGACATGAGGGGACTCAGTACATATTTTTTGAGTAGATGAATAAAGCAATGGGCAGCATAATGAGGTACATGAATAGCTTTGGGTACCATCCTGGTTCCCTCACTCACACTCCCCATTCTCAGACCTGGGAAAATATGTGGAGATCCCATTTACCAGCAGACAATCTCAAACTAATATAAATACTACATCTGCCCTTTTATCCTTTCTTCCCCTCCCCTGAATTTCCCAGGGCAGTCAGCAGTGAAATAGGCTGACCTAACATCAGCCCCTGGAGAAATGAGGAGGAGTTATGTCCTGACTTAAGAAAAGTGTCTAGAAGAATACATATAAATAAACACAGTTTACTCTTTGATATAGTGTATGTTTCATTATGCAAGTAATTGGCATGTGTTACAAATGGGAGCAATCCAAACATAAATAAGGATCCGTGTGGTCCATGGCAATGTCTTTGGCACAGATCCAGTCTCGTAATCCTCATAATGTTGATGACGTCACTGAACACTTACTCCAGTCAGGCCATCTTCAAATCACTTCACATATATTAACTCACTTCATTCTCACACCTCTGAGAAGTAGAAACTATTTTTCTCTGGGTCTTTGGTTTCCTTGTTTTGTAAAATGGAAATAACATTTGTTCCTATTACGATAGGATTATTGTGGAAATTCAATGAGTTAATGCATGGCATGTAGGAAACACTTGATACCCATTGCTTTTTTGATATTTTATCGTAGTTACTTGTCTCCATTTTACAGTTTAGGAAACTGAGACACAGAGAAGTTAAGTAAATTGCCCAAGATACATAGCTGGTAAGTGGCAAAGCCGGGATATAAACTCTTGGCCATTATGAAGAAACTGATGAATCCTCGTATGGATGAATATATTAAGGAAAGTAAGATAAGGATTACTTCCCAGCAGCAATAAAGGGGAAAAAATTAAGCTGCTATTAGACTTGATTCCACCAGAGGGCAGTAAATGGATGCATTACATAGGCATGACCCTAGCCCATGGAGTTTGTCTTTTTTTTTAAGACGTCAAACTCTGAAAGTTATCGCAGATTTTATGCCGATTGTTAAGGAAGAAATCAATTCAAACTTTTTCCTATCACCTTAAAGTGTAGAAGATTGCTGTGAGGGTTAAATATAATATAGTTTAAAATGTCTTATAAACTGCCAAGATCTGGTAAACTGATGAAAGGACTTCATCCATCAATATTCACTTCATTTCTTATTCACGCCTGTGAGCCTAACACTGCACTAGTGCTAGGGGTCAGGGTGTACCAGGCATGAAGGTCACTGAACAGTGAGAGACAAGGACCCTCCCCACCACTGCACTACCCCCCACTCACCCTTATTCTGTGTGTACACACACACACACACACACACACACACACACACACACGGGATAATTCTGTATATAATTGTTATCTCTGCTTTCTGAAATATACTATGCATATTTTCCCATTGAATTACATATTCTTCAAAAGCATGATTTTTCTGACTATGTAATATTCCTGTGTAGCTGACTCATAATTTTTAAGTATTCCTTTATTGTTGAACACAGCAAAGGAGACAATCGAGTGAAGAGAAACTTATGAAATGGGTGATAATATTTGCGAACCATGTATCTTTCTGATAAGGGGTTAATATCCAAAAAATATAAACTCAACTCAAGAGCAAGAAAACAAATAACCCAATTAAAAAATGGGCAAAGAACCTGAATAGACATTTCTCAAAAGGAGACATACAAACAGCCAAGTACATGAAAAGTGTTCAACGTGACTCATCATCAGGGAAACGTAAATCAAAACCACAATGAAGTATCACCTCACACCTGTTAGAATGGCCATCATCAAAAAGACAAACAGTAAGTCCTGGAGAGGATGTGGGGAAAAGGAAACCCTTGTACTCTGTTGATGGGAATGTAAATTGGTGCAGTCACTATGGAAAACAGTAAAGAGGTTCCTCAAAAAATTAAAAATAGAACTACTATAGGATCCAGCAATTCTCCTTCTGGGTATATAGCTGAAAGAAATGAAATCACTATCTCAAAGAGGTATCTGCACCCCCATATTTACTGCAGTATTATTCACAATAGTCAAGACATGGAAACAATCTCGGTGTCTGTTGATGGAGGAATGGATAAAGAAATGTGATGTACATATACAATGGAATGTTACTCAGCCATAAAAAGAAGGAAATCCTGCCATTTGCAACAACATAGATGAACCTGGAGGACATTATGCTAAGTAAAATAAACCAAAGAGAAATACTGTCTGATCTCACTTGTAAGTGGAATCTTACAACAACAACAAAAAAATGAACTCATAAAAACAGAGCGTAGGGCTTCCCTGGTGGCGCAGTGGTTGAGAATCTGCCTGCCAAAAACAGAGAGTAGAACAGTGGGTACCAGGGTCTGGGAGAGTGAGGGAAATGGGGAGATGCTGGTTAAAGGGTTAAAAGTTGCCATTATGGAGGATGAATAAGTCTAGACATCTCATGTACAGCAATGATGACTATAGTTAATAATACTGTGTTGAATACCTGAAATACGTTACGAAAGTAGATTTCAAGTGATCTCATCACACACAAAAAAATGTATGGGAGATAATGTGTTAGTTTGACAGTAGTACTCATTTCACTATGTATATCAAATCATGTTGAACACCATAAATATATACAAATTTTATTTTAAAATACATTTTAAAAAGTTAGAAAGCAAATGGTCTGTAATAGTCCTGATCTTCCTCCAAAATCCCCCTTCCCAGCAGCCCTCCAACCTCTACTGTGACTCTCCCATTTGCCATCCTTTTCCAGCCACACTGAGTTCTTTACTCTTCTTCAAATACGCCAGACACACTTTTGCATGGGGCATTTTAACTTGTCAATTCTCCTTAAAATGTTCTTCTGCTGGAACCCAGACGGGTAGTTACTTCTCTGTCAGTTCTTTGCCTTCAAATGTCATCTTTTCGGTGAGTAATTCCCTGATTGTCCTATTTAAGATTAAAATTGCAATATCCACCTTTCCAACTAGCTCTTTATTCCCCCTTCTCTGGTTTAGTTTTCCCCATAGAACTTATTACTCTGACAACTACATATATCATATTTATTCACTTAGTGCATCTCCCCTCTGTAAAACCTAAAACACATGATATCAGGGACCTTTGTCTGATTTGTTCACCACTGCATCTCCAATACCTAACACAATTCCAGGCCTAGAGTAGACGCTCAGAAAATAATAGTTTGATGAATGAATCAATGAATGAATGAATTCTGCTAATAATCCTAGAGGAAAATTAGAATAGATTTTGTCCCCTTCATTGAAAATTTCCAAGGCACAGAAAAGCCAAATGATTTACCAAAGGCCTTAAATCTGTTCCAAAGATACTACTGCTCTAGAGAAGACACCACAGTCTGTCCCTGTCTGAGAGTCACAAATTATCTTGCTTTCACACCAACCCAAGGCCATTTCTTCATAATACGTTCCTGGGACCCAATTCTAAGAAGAATGGAAAAGAATATACAAGCCACCTGCATTCTAGGGAGTCTGCAGTATTCTGCTATTAAACATTTAGAGGATAAGCAAAATAGGTAATCGAGTGCTAAATTATCTAAGTGTTACAGACTCTACTGGTGGAGAAAGAAGTTTGTCTTCATTTAAGAGATTGCTTTAGTGGAGAGAGAAGTGGGAGAGCAATGTGAAGCGATAGCATGGCTTCAACATCATCAAAAACCCAATTACTAAGCACCTGGCTGTACCTGCTGCTAGGATAGGCATGGCCCTGCCCTATGGAATGTTTCTGACCTTCCTAATGGAATGTTTTGTTTGGAATATACACTTCTGTTTCTTCATTTTCCTTGACTCTCTGTGTTGGTTTCTATGCATTAGATTAAACAGCCAGCCACCTCTCCAGTCTGGAAGGAGCGTCTCGTATAGGAGATGGACCTTATTGTTTGTCTAACAAACGTTTCTACAAATTGCACTGTGTCTGAAAACTCCAAGTCTTTTGTATTATGGATTAAATGGGAAAGGCCCACCTTCACAAAACACAACTGCAAGTATTGATCATGCTTCCTACAGAGAGAGACTCACAAACCAGGAGCTGGAAGAGACCATAAGACAAAGCCTTCTGATGGCCCCCAGGTGACAGGTGAATGGGGGGACCCAGCAGGTAAACCTCACAATTGCTTCTCTCCACTGTGGTTTCGCACAGGCTTCAGGAGAAGCTCCAGCGTGGCCCATGATGCTCCCCGCAGCTCACCTCGCCCACCTCTCTGACCCCATTCCCACCTCCTCCCACCCACCCAGGATGAACCCCCAGCAGTTCCCAGACCACGCTGAGGGTCCTCAGGGCTCTGCGCCTTTGCACCTGTGGCTCTCTGCCCAAACTTTTCTTCTTTTCCTGCCTAGAGTTGGCTACCTGGTGCTCCCCCTTGTGGCTCTGCAGGGGACTGCTCTGTGGGGAGTCTTCCCTTAAGCCATGAGTCTGACATGGGTGCCCCTACGCTGTGCTCCCGAAGTCATCATGGTCCCCTGGGCGTTGCTCTGTGTTTATTACAGGTTAACCAGTGTAACCCCACTATTCTAAAGAGCCCCGAATGCAGGGGGTGGGTCTTCCAGCAGTACCCTTGGTAAGTAGTGTGCCCCAAGTGGGGCACAGCAAGAACTCAAGTGGTGACGATTGATAAACAACTAAAATTCAGAATGGGGTATCAGAACCCAATCTATGGAAAAGCACATCATTTTGTACTGCTGGGATTTATCATGTGCATTAAGTAAAAGTAATGTAAAGAAAATGTAAAATGAAATGGAAGAATGAGTTCCTTACATAACTTTTCCCTCCTGAAATTCTTCACAACTTTGGGCATAGATATAACATGACTACATAAAGCTCCCATTTGCAAAACGGAACCTGTTTTCTTCTCTTCAAGCTCTTCTCAATTCAAAAGCCCAGAGAGATAACTTCCCAGTTGTACTAACTTAGCCCCTTCCGTCATTCTGTTCCTCTCCCCAAAGCCTAGTCCAGCTCACTTTTCTTTTTTTTTTTTTTTTTTTTTTGGGAATTGCGGAGCACAGGCTCCGGACGTGCAGGCTCAGCGGCCATGGCTCACGGGCCCAGCCGCTCCGCGGCATGTGGGATCTTCCCGGACCGGGACACGAACCCGTGTCCCCTGCATCGGCAGGCGGACTCTCAACCACTGTGCCACCAGGGAAGCCCTCCAGATCACTTTTGAGAACTCAGTTCATCAAGCCAGCCACTTTTCCATAAACTCCCAGAAGTTAGTTGTACTTGCCAAACCAGATTTCTACATTCCAGAGACTGAAACAGTTCTTCCAAAACTAAATTCTAGCAGTCTCCTTTAACCAAGTCTAGGAATAAATGTCTCCTGACTTAGAAGGTTTCTTAAGAAAACCTCTTCTAATCAAAACAAACAATTTTATTAATCAGAAATTCTCTGAAACTCCTCTCTCCAATACACATACATTTCAATAACAATCTTACAAAGAACCAGAATATAGTTTGAAAAGCTATTAACTCTTAAATTTCAGGCATTTTAAAGGCTTCTCTAATCTCTCACTTTTCTTTTCAAAGCTCCTAATGTTAGTAATTATTCTTCTCTAAGACTTTCACTCAAGATCTTTGCAATACTTAATAAAAATTATAATCATTAACCTTAAGACATAGGTAAGTGGGTGGTAAGTATTATTAACTGGTAAGAATCACGAGCTTCTAAATTTAAATAATGTCTAGTTGAAGGAAAATGGTAAGACTTGTCATAATATGGAAAACACTGTTCATTTATAATTAAATTTGATGAAGTTTTAGGAATGCGTTTTAACTAACTTTTGAATTGGATTTTTATTCTGCTTGCTATTAAAAGTCAACCTAAGAAGAAAAAAAGGTTGGGGTTTGTCAAGAACCAACATGAAAACACTACCAATGGGCAAAGCTTGAACAATTTGAGCAATAAAATCGTGACTATAGTGTTGGATTATAACCTAAAGAAATTAATATCTATGAGCCCATATGGATATAAATAAATGATTGAATAAAAAGTAAATTTGGGAGATAAGACAAAATATTCCTTAGAGAAGAATTCCAAGTAACACATGTGAAGGAACAAGGGGAGCAGAAAACCAGCATTGGAACACCACAGTATATGCTACAGGCAAGGTCCAAAGCTGAATGCTAAAATTAGCGGACAAATCTTTAAGGAGAAACAGGACATGTGCAGAGTCTCAAAGTATCTCCCCCAAAATAATTAATAATTACTGTGGTGCTTGGTTTTTCCCCTTTCCCTCTTGATTTGAAGTATAATTGACCTACAACATTTTGTTAATTCCAGGTGCACAGCATAGTGACTTGATATTTCTATACATTTCGAAATGATCACGAGTCTAGTTACCATCTGTCACCATACAAAGATGCTACATTATTACTGACTATATTCTCCACAATGTACATTTCATCCCTGCGACTCCTTTTTTTTTGTAACTGGAAGTTTGTACTTCTTAATCTCCTTCAGCGATTTCACTCTTCCCCCCAGCCCCTCCCCTCTGGCAAACAGCTGTTTATGTCTATGACTCTGTTTCTGTTTTGTAATGCTTGTTCATTTGTTTTGTTTTTTAGATTCCACATATAAGTGAAATCATACAGTATTTGTCTTTCTTTGTATGACTTATTTCGTTAAGCATGATACCCTCTAAGTCTATCCATGTTGTCACAAATGGCAAGATTTTCATTCTTTTTTATGGCTGAATAATATTTCATTATATACATAATATATAATGCTTATATATAAAAGTGCACGCACACATACACACACACACACACATATATTAAAAATGCTTTTAACGAATTCCAGGGACTTCCCTGGTGGCACAGTGGTTAAGAATCCGCCTGCCAATGCAGGGGACATGGGTTCGAGCCCTGGTCCGGGACAATCCCACACGACACAGAGCAACTAAGCCCATGCGCTACAACTACGGAGCCTGCGCCCTAGAGTCCACAAGCCGCAACTATTCAGCCCGTGTGTCACAACTACTGAAGCCCGCTCGCCTAGAGCCTGTGCTCCGCAACAAGAGAAGCCACCGCAATGAGAAGCCCGTGCAACAAAGAGTAGCTCCCACTGGCCACAACTAGAGAACGTCCGAGCACAGCAACGAAGACCCAACGCAGCCAAAAATAAATAAATAAATATTTTTAAAAAATGGCTAAGATAGTAAATTAAAAAAAAAAATTCCAGAAATTTCTTGATACTCTTTCCTCCAGGAGGTTGAGGTTAATTCCCCTCTCCTTTGAGTGTGGTCTAAACTTATGATTCACTTATAAGGAACAGAGGATGGAAACAGTAAACGAGAAACTTTACAGTGGAGAAACCTGACAGACGCCCCTATCCAAGTGATTGTGGTTAATATCACCAATAACAAGTTATGTTGAAATCATGAGATATTATGATATGATGTGATGAGAGGGGCACTTCACCTCTGTGGTGAAAAACAAAGACTGAGAAGAATGCCAGGAAGAGGAGGCTCAGGAGACAGGATGACTAAATGCAACAGAATGCAATGCAATCTTGGGTTGGATCCCGGAACAGAAAAAGGATAGTAATAGAAAAACTAATGGAACCCAATGAGAGGCTGCAGTTTAGTTTATAGCATTGTACCAAAGTTCAATTTCTCAGTTTTGACAAATGTGCTATGTTTTGTAAGATGTTATTTAACATTAGGGGAAGCTGGTCAGACATAGAAAGACAAAGAAGGACAAATATCATATGATATTGCTTATATGTGGAATCTAAAAAAAAATGGTACAAATGAACCTATTTACAAAACAGAAATAGAGTCACAGACGTAGAAAACAAACTTATGGATACCACGGGGGAAGAAGAGAGAGGGATAAATTGGGAAATTGGGGTTCACATATACACACGACTATATATAAAACAGATAACTAATAAGAACCTGCTGTATAGCACAGGGGAACTCTACTCAATACTCTGTAATGACCTATATGGGAACAGAATCTAAAAACGAGTGGATATACATGTATACGTAGAACTGATTCACTTTGCTGTACAGCAGAAACTAACACAACATTGTAAATCAACTATACTCCAATAAAAATTAATGTTTTAAAAAATGAAGGCATATAGGAACTCTCTGTACCATCCTTATACTCCTCTGTAAATCTAAAGTTATTTCAAAATTAAAAGTTTTCAAAAAGTGAATCTCTAATGGGATAAACTGCTGATGTTTCACCAAAATTCCATTATGGACACATGGATATGGGACAGAAGTAGGTGTATCATAATCATTTCTCAGTGACTCTAATCTTCAGCTTTATTTTTCAGATCAATCGGATGTCCCTCTAGAGGGGTGGGAGAGGGAGGGTGGGAGGGAGGCTCAAGAGGGAGGGGCTATGGGGATATATGTATACATATAGCTGATTCACTTGGTTGTACAGCAGAAACGAACACAACATTGTAAAGCAATTATACTCCAGTAAAGATATTTTAAAAAATATATATGATGGCCCTATGATAGTTGTATGGACCAAATATATAAAATAATGCTTTTCTTCTTGTGAAAAATTTTGGTTTTTCATAGTAATCTATTTATACATTTTTATTTTTATACTGATATATTATATCTATACATCACAATGTGTGACTTATTTGAAAGTGCTCTTTTGAAAAATAATGAAGAAATCCAGGTAAAGAGGGATACAAATGTTTTAATTGTTGAAATACACTGGTAAATAGAGTGATTTACATTTCAGTACTAAGTGGATACACATGATCACTATCAAATATCCAACTAACATCAGTGACAAGTCCTTGAAAACAGTGTAGAATTAACATGATGAGATGCTCTGATCACACACAGGTAGAATGGGAGACTCAATGGCTATGAAGTATTTGTAGTTACCTAAGCCTTTGACTAAAGAAAATAGGAAATTAATCAAAATGTACATACGGCATGCAAACCTCAACAGTTTAAGTACTGCCATGTAGTACACTGTTCTCAATAAAGAAACTCCTCTGATATTTAAATAAAGCTGAAAACCAAATAGTAAAAAAGGAAAGAGATAACAGTAAGAATCAATTTTACAGCTAAAAATTAACATGAAGTAGAAATAGTGAAAGATAACAGACAAATATATTACTTTGGGTAGTTCATCGATAGTGCCTTATTATTGTAAGTTATAAATAGATGAAGGATTTTGTTATATAAAAACTATCAAAAACGTATCAGTGAAAAGACATGATCTTCATGAGCTGTGGGGATGGCCAGGGTGAGAACGCAGCTGGGACACAGCAGCCAGCTGGGCAAGAACCCTTTGTAAGCTTGTCTTCCGCAGGTGGATCAAATATAGTTCCATATACATGTGTTGTTTAACCAATTCCTTTCTAGTACCACAACATTCAATATGTACCATGGTTTTAACTATAAACTAAGAATTTGGGGCGGTGGGGGGCGACTGCTTAGAATTTCCTTGGAAATGTCTGTGCACGTTACAAAATCCCACAAAGCAAAAATTCCATCCAGATCTTGATGAGCAGGCTATGAAGGCAAGAAACAAAAAAGGGAAAAGAGTTAGCAAGCGCGAAAAGGCACCACTTAGATAAAAACATATCAGCGTTAAGCCTGCAAATTATTTACTGATTTTCTTTTCAGTAAAACACATGTTCAACATCTGTCCGGTACTGATTTGAGACTGAATATGTGGCCAGCACAGTGTGAAGCACTGATGACACTTATATGAAGAGACCAAGTCAGGTGGAGAGAGAGACTTCTAAACTTATAACCAAAATACAACAGGGGGATGCCTGAACCAAGCTGCACGGCAACCTCACAGAGATACCAACTGCTCAGCCACAGTCTATCCCTTCCTTGTTTGGTCAGACCCTCTTGGGAAGAGGGGCGAGCCATCCACTTCACCTCGAGCTCCCCCAGGGGATCTGATGCAGCGAGCCCATCCACTGGCATTTGAGAAGCATCACTGTGCTGGCAGCACTCCGTATACCTAAATGGGCATAACTTTCACCCTGGGGTCATCTAGGGAAGAAACTACACATTTGTATCGTGATATAAGTAACTTTGATTCTGAAATCATTCCTCAATTTGCTTCAAAAAGTAACCAAATCAGGGCTTCCCTGGTGGCGCAGTGGTTGAGAGTCCGCCTGCCGATGCAGCGGACACGGGTTCGTGCCCCGGTCCGGGAGGATCCCACATGCCACAGAGTGGCTGGGCCCGTGAGCCATGGCTGCTGAGCCTGCGCGTCCAGAGCCTGTGCTCCGCAACGGGAGAGGCCACAACAGTGAGAGGCCCGCGTACCACGAAAAAAAAAAAACAAAAAAAAAAACTTACCAAATCAACTTTGAAGTTGGGTCACTGAGTGAGTTCCGTGGCTTTATTTCTAGAGAGGTTTTATATGTTAGGTCAAAAAAAAAAAAGTGTCTCCAATCTTTTCCATAAAATGTCTCTTCTCATCAGGGTTTCTGCCCAATAATTTAAGCTCAGATGCCATGCATCCAGATGCCTCACAGATAAGTACCACAATGGGCGCTTAGCAATTGAGTAAATGGACAGCCTATCAACTTAGAAAACTTTTCAGATAATTCAAAAGAGGCAAATGGATTGTTTAGCAATAGAGGTAAAGAATGGCGGGGATTGAGAGAGAGGGATGGCAATAAAATAGTTTTTATTTTTATATTGATAGCCACGAGCAGTAGGGAAATATTCTACCTAGCTGTCTAATGTTATGTGGACTGACTAACCAGCAATAGTGCTCAACTGTTATCAGGAAATTTTAGATCCATATACAAAGCTGGACAATCATCTTGTGTAACTCTGTCATGTAAAAACTGAAACTGGGTGAAGCTGGGGGAAGGTAAGGGATTCATCTAAGGTCCTGTGTTAACAGCAGAGCTACCGAGTCTCCAGATATCTATCTACACAGCACTTCTTCCCACGCTATTCAGATGCTTTTTGAAATACACCCTGTTTTCAGGAGGGTAAACACTAATATATGTTTACTTTCAACTAGATTATCTTTTCTATTTGATGCAAATAGTAAAACTACTGCTGCATCAGGGAAAACTAGCAGGGAACTTAGAAATCTACATGAGAGTTAGAACTCTGTTAAAAATACTAGAAATAGAAAATCTCCAGCAAGTTCCTAAAGAGAAGCTCAACACCCTAACGCGGTTATGGGCACTAGGGAATAATGCTCCATAATGCTGCAGCCTTGATGAGAGGGTCTTTGAAAAAGCAGTTGCCCAATATTGTTGTATTTCTTGTCCAGAAGAAACCAGTTACAGCTTCCATGTCCCTTTTCTCCAGTAGGAAAGCTTACTTGTCTCCACCTGTGAGCTTATTCTGCAACCCATCCCATCCCAGACACCAGCATCAGTACTGGCCCTCAGCCAGAAGCTGGTTCAATATCAGATCAGTCTTGCTTCTGATCTACCAATGGCTGGATTCTGGTTACAAAAAAGGATGATGGTACAGTGATGATGATATTGATGGTGATGATGACAATGACAATTATAGCAGAAGCTACCATTTACTTCACATTTAATCCTAACACAAACCCTTCAATAAGCATCAGGCGAAGGAACTTGCCCGGCTAGAAAGTGAAAGAGCCTGAATTCAAATCCAGGGTTGTTTGACACCCAAAAGAGAATGGGCTATCTCAGGAGACAGAGCATTCCTGATCACTGGATGTTCAAAAGAAGTGGGATGTCATTCAGCAAGACTGAAAGACAGTGGGGACCTAAGCATTGCATGCATTTTGGTCCAGGTAAACAGAAACTCTTCTCCTCATTGGAAATGCTGCTCAGTAGCTTCTAGAGACTAGTACCCAGACAGTAGTTAATAAATGAAAGCTATTTTTCTTCTGTCCTTGTTCTTGTTTGTCTTATAATTCTAACTCCAAGCTCTTCACCAGGTCCACAGTGCTTCATCTTTTAAACTTGGTCTATGATTTTACTATTCCTTCCTGAAAAACTGCATCTTTGCACACTGACAATTGCCTATCTCCACTGGAGTTTTGGTACTGGTACATCTTCTCTCTGTATATCAACTACCCCTGACTATTGCCAAACATTTAATATTGATCCTAATCTAATTCCCAACCTCTCTAGTCTCTCCTTGTCTGTCACTTCCAAGGTCCTAGCCCCTCAAAGATTTTGGCAATGAAGAGTAAAACCCTGGTAGTATAGGCAAACAGCTTGTTCTTATTAAATGAATTAAGTTACATTTGAAAAAATATTAATGAAAAAAAAGTAACTGCAAAGAAAATTGATCTAGTCATTAAAGACCTCTTTACAATAAAATATATTGGGTTCCACAGATTTAACCACAAGATGAGACCCCTCCTCATACTCAAGCTCGAGAGTTCTTAGAAATATAGAGCATTAATATCTACAGTTCATTCATCCAGGCTAAATATATAGAATTATTTAGAAAAATATACAGTACCTCTTGATTATTGTCATGATATTACTTTCTTCTAATCTTAAAAAAAGAGAAAATTAAGAAATGTTCAGTTATAAAGAATATATTCCAGTTTCCTACAAAACTACAAATAGTTGTGACATATATGTATTTGCTAGTCTAAATCATCGAGTAGAGAAAAAACAATGAGGAACAAATAACCATAGTACATTAAGAAATAATAAAGGCTTGTGTACAAATTAAATCAAATATTACATATATGTAATTTTATGTGTACATATTAATAGTTCTTTAAAACCATATTATCAGACAACTGTACAGTGATTAGTAAATCAGCATTCTTCACCACGAGCCACACTTAAAAATTTACTTAAGGGACTTCCCTGGTGGCGGAGTGGTTAGGAATCCGCCTGCCAATGCAGGGGACACAGGTTCAAGCCCTGGTTCAGGAAGATCCCACATGCCACGGAGCAACCAAGCCCGTGCGCCACAACTACTGAGCCTGTGCTCTAGAACCCAAGGGCTACAACTACTGAGCCCATGTGCCACAACTACTGAAGCCCATGCACCTAGAGCCCGTGCTCCGCAACAAGAGAAGCCACAGCAACGAGAAGCCCGGGCACTGCAATGAAGAGTAGCCCCTGCTCGCCGCAACTAGAGAAGGCCCGTGCACAGCAAAGAGGACCCAACACAGCCAAAAATAAATAATATAAATTTTAAAAAATTATTTTAAAAAAATTTACTTAAGCAAGAAGCTATCTACAAGGCTGCAATCGTACCTCTTATCAAAAGAACTTCATTAGCCCTGCAATTACTAACTACTAAAACTCAGAAAAAGGAGCCTCCACTTCATTTCATTATACAAAAGACAGTTAATTTTCTTCTAATCACCAGACTACTTATCAGTCACATTTATAATATATTATAGGAATGTACCTTTATGTTCTACAAAAACTCCATAAACTTACTGAAATGTTTGCTTTCATTTTCACACTGATCATCGCTGAAATTAACAAGAAATTTAAAATATCCACAGAGCATAACGACAAACAGAAGCTACATTTTGCTCTGGAATTACTCTCATCATGTGGGTGGCAATTTCAACAAATGATTACAATGAGCAGATACGGATTTTTAGGGTTTTATTTTTAAGGCCGCACCGAGCAGCATGCGGAATCTTAGTTCCCCGACCAGGGGTCAAACCTACGCCCCCTGCAGTGGAAGCACAGGGTCTTAACCACTGGACTGCCAGGGAAGTCCCAGCTATGGCTCTTATACACAGTTCACTGTAAGTCAGAAATATGTAGGGTGAGTCAGGCAAGCTGAAATATACATTTCATACGTTTGTCACAAAACAAAAAAAAATAAACATGTAGAGAGAGTAAACATCACATGGTTTTACTTACTTTTTCGCACAGTCTTTGTTTGATTGGACACCATATTGACAGCTTCAGATGGTAGACCAACATACACCCCTCCATAGTTTCTTGATGAAAAGAAGCAGAGAGAGAAAAATCAGACCAAACTACATGGTTACTAAACATCTGCAGAAAATGATGAGAGCATGGGGCCCTTCAAACAATTATAGAATTATTAAAATAACTCATGACTTTTCAAAAGTAGAATTCAGAATATTATTGCCCTTGGAGAGATCATTGTTTTTCTATGTTAAAAAAAAGAAGCTATATATAAAAAAAGGAAAGCTGTGTAGTAGAATTTTTAGATATTTTACTTGCAATGAGAAAGAAGAGAAGTTAGGATTTTTACAATTTAGTAGAGTAATAAACATCAGTAGCGTGACATGTTACAGTTAATCAGTCAACATTTATCAAGAATTCAGAGTGGTCAATGTGGTATGAGGTGCTATGGACACACAAAAACACTTTACCTGTAGGTAGGTATAAAGTGAGGAGGAAGAGAGAGAGATAAGGAGTAATGAGAGTGGAGTTCTGCTAATCAGAGGATGGAAGGACGGAGAAGGCGGAAGGAAGGAAGAGATATCATCCAATTTTAGAGAACAGCACATCCAAAGGCCACAAGATGGAAACTAGCACAAGCCGTGTGCACAGGACAAACCAAGCTTGTTTGGAAGACGCAAAGATTATGGTCCCTGGGCAAGATATTTATCACACTGCATGCTCCTACCTGTATTCTCTGTGCCAAAAGTTTTCCTGGTGGAATCTGTATTACTGGCAATGTGCTACAGTGGTCGATTAAATGCATGAGTTAAATTAATTCATGTTAAATTAAATCCATGAGGTGGGACCAAAATTATTCAAATTAAAGGTAGCTTCAACACCAAACATACCTCCTCTTGTCATCTTCTGTTATTGATTCTTCTGTTCTAAAAGGTCAAAAACGTTTGCTATGAGCTGTTTGGTTACACAGTCAGAGACTTCATTTTTGGCTCTGAGAAAAGAGGGACTGACGAGTTAAAGCCAATTTTGTTTATTTCAAGTTCTTCCATCGAGTATTTCTGTAACACAGGATTCTCTTCACCTCAATCATTTATACACTAAGAAATTGGCAGTTTTCTACTTACCAAAAAGCTCAAATCCATCAAATGCCAATAAGTCCAATTGCTGAACAAGATCAAACACTGAGGTAACCATAATGGAAAAGAATATAAAGAAAAGAATGTCCATATGTGCATAACTGAGTCACTTTGCTGTACAGCAGAGATAGGCACAAGACTGTAAATCAACTATACTTCAATTAAAAAAATTTTAATTAAAAAACCAGAAAACACTAATTCGAGGGACAAAAACAAAAAACCTGAGGGCAGCCAATACTGGAGAGAGCACATAAATTGGGTGTCAGGAAGCCTGGGTTCTTGTCTGGCTGTGCCACCCGCTCCCTGTGTGACAGGCTGTGGGCAAGTTGCCAGCCTGTATCTCATCTGTAAAATAACGGGGTCGACCAGATGACGCCCAAGGTCCCTTCTAGTCCTAACACACTATGAGTTTGTGTCTCTTATGCCAGTTCAGCAGCACAGTTCTAGGTATGAAAGATTTCCTTAGTGCAAAAAGAGTTAAAGTCAATTTAACTTTCTTTTATCTAAAAAAAACAGCCATTTTATACATGATCTACTGCAAAGAGGGAAATGTTCAAAGGAAATTTCTAGAAGGAATCACTACTTTAAAATGCACAGTGTCTTTCCTTGAATAAGAGGAATCCATATTCTACTAGAATTCATTGGCGTATTTTTAGATCAGGAAGTTTACCTTGAAGTACTAGCTAGCATACATTAGTTATTTTTCTGAAAGAAAACAAAAAAAAACAAGGTTCAAATGTATCTCGCTGAACTCAACTTGTAATTATAAGGGGCTTCAGTTAAGAAGAAAGCAGACTGAAAACATCTAAACAGCTTCACTGAATCTTTTAATTGCTGGGATTGTCATATCATGGTTTCACACATTTAAAAGCTGTGAATGTATATATGTACATGAGATTTTGCTTCATTGCAACAGCCCGTAAATCAGAAGTCTATAGAGAAAGGAAGTGGAGATTTGGAAATTATCTGTTAAACACTGGCCATGCACACAGAAAATACTCCAATAGAGGGCAAAAGCCACCCTTGCAATCTAATTTGTCCAAATTGAGCCCATAACCCACTTTTAATTATCAACTTCATTTATCTCTTGCTAAAGTTGGATCGTTTTTTAATTCAAAGGTGTCAAAGTCATACTGTATTAGAACTGGTGCTATGCTTATTGAAGTGGTATAACACTTTCAGGTGCTGTTTACCAGTTTTAATTAAAATGGATTTATAACCCGTTAGTACAGATACTAGGAAAAATGATGGTGACAAACTCGTTCAAGATTATCAGAACTGTTTACTCTGGTTCTGAATGGCCAACATTATAATGAAATTGTTTGTGAAGCTGAAACTGGCAGATTTGGACATATACAATGTCTCGTTTTTTCTCACAGATATTCTTTTCATATCCAATGACATATCTGTGTATTTTAAATCTTTCCCCTTTTGCCTAATCCATCTTAAGGATTTATTCAGTGTTTTAAAATATATTTAACTTCCCCTAATGTAAAAAAATAGTGAATTATTTTTAATCTATTATCTCTCATAAATTATTCAATGCCCTAAAACCCAACTGTTTTAGGTCTTGAGTAATGGCCTGGCTGTCCGAACACCTGGGCTGCCTCACCTGCGCACCACTTTAAATCACTGTACTTGTTTCCCCTCACAGAACATATTTTGAAAGATTTTGTTATCAACTGGCCTTACTATCTCACTTGCTGATAATTTTCTTAGACACACAAGTGCCAAAGGGAGCCTCTGATGTGCATGGGATTGTTCCCACAGAGTGTTTGTGTAATTCGAATCCAAGGCAAATAAATCTTGTATTTTGCTAATGTAGAGCCTGTGCAGCCTTGTTGTAGGCACATGCAGACTTCCGTTCAGTTTCTAAAGTAATGAACATAGCCTGTGGTCCTTCTTCGATGCTGCCAATCCAGAGCATCGGGCTAGGAATTGCGCTCGGGCCAGATCACCCCCCACCATGGAGCCCTTGGATGAGCCACTGTTTTTCACGAGGAACTTGATTATTTTTCTTTTCTGGTCACGACAGCTTTAGTGGAAGGGCAGTGGCCATTGTGCAGCCTGCAGCTGTGATTGCTGACGGATCACAAGACTTGTTCCTAAAGCAGGGAAGGAAGTGGGGAGGAAGCACAGGACAGAAAGCCACACGGACTCCGCCTTGGCGAGAACAGCAGCCGCTGACAGAGTCTGGAGGACCCTCGATCACGGACATCATGGCCCTATTTTCTGCTGGTACTAAAGACAAAGAATGAGATGACTTCACCCTGGAGTCTTCCCTTAGGAAACAGAGACTGAAGATTGAGTTAGTCCATGCTGGAAACGACGAAGTGAAAAAGAGGCCGATTCACATCAGATGAGCTGGAAAAGGCCAGACCACACTGCTCGGGAGTTAATTGGTCCAAATATCTCCACAAGCTCAGCCTACCCGTACACTTGCTGCTTTAGACAAGAAGCAAGTGGACATACCTCAACCAGGAGAAATCTCCTAGTGTAGCAATCCACTTCTAAATAATAGTTCTGAAGCACAGCGCAGGAGTCAATGCCCAGGTGCCTACAGGCAGAGGCACTGAAAATGGGAAGTGTGAATGAAGGGATTCAGGGACTAGAACACCCCTGAATCTACTATGAATAGGGAAGAAACCTTGAGAATAAGGCTTCTACCAAGGGAACCAAAACACGGGGTTATAGGAGGCAAGGGACCAGATACCATCAATCAAATCACCTAAAAACAAAAAGTGAAAGGTAACTTTCACCAGTTTCCCTCCCCGCTCCCCCCGCTCCGGTCCCAGTGGCACCACCATGGAGGCTGATGTCAATAAGGGGAAGGAAAGCCAGCACAGATTACCAAGGGGTCGACAACTGGAAACAATTACGTGGCCTAGCAACACAAAATCTGCTCTGGCCAGGGAAACTGTGCTGGACCCACCCTCCCACGTTCTGCAACGCAGGGGTGAGGACTCTGAGAAACATCCTCCTTTGCCGCCCGGCTCCCTGCTAGGTTCTACCAAATGGGATGCTCAAGAGACATAAAATGCAAAAAGAAGGGAAAGGGCTGCTCCTTCTAGCTCTGCGTGCTGCTCCAGCCTACAGCACGCCAGCAGCTGGTTCCAGTTTCCAGGACAGGCCCTGTTAACACTCCTTTTCGGGTCACTACAGCGCAAGTGGGTGGGCAGTGGCTACTATGTGGCCTCCAGCTGTGGTTACTGCTGGATTACAACATTCAGCTGCGATTACACCAGCCTGGCAGTGCCCTCTCTCCAGAAGTCAGTGTCCCAGCCCCAGAGAAATGCTCCTCTTCCAGGTCCTAGATTCCAATAACCCCAACTTCCTTCCTTTGTCACTCCTGCCCTAGGAACAGTAGCCACTTCCTGTTATAACTCTCCCTACGACCTCAGCCTTCCCTTCTTACATCCTCAATCCTCCATGACCTGTTTAACCAATTCCTAATAGTAATTTCTCTCTGCTAAAATATTTAATGTGGTTTCCTTTACCCTGACTGGACACGAACTGACACATTACTTGGTAGCAAGAGTAGGGTTTATCTCCCAGCCCTGCATTGAACGTGTCTCACTAAAGCATTTAAAGTACCTGTTATTTCCTGTTTATCAGGCCCAATTACTATGTCATCAGTGTATTGGACCAGTATGACGTGCTGTGGGACATCAGTAACATCAAGATACTGCCGAATAGAGGATGAACGGCAACACTGTGATGGTATACTGTTGGCCTTGCCAGGTAAAAGCAAACTGCTTCTGTTATCCTCGCAAACCAGTTCAGAGGTAAAGTATTCGCCAAAGGTTGCAAAACAGGAGCTAGGGGCTATGTTGAGTGTTTTCAATAAAGATACCACACCTTGAACAGCAGCTGAAATTGGAATCACCATTTCATCAAGTTTACAAGAATCCAAAGTCACTCTCTAAAATAAATCTGCCTTCCACATGGGCCAAAGAGGCAAGTTAAAAGGAGACATGAGAAGCGTCTTCATTTTTTCAAGTCTTTGGTGAGGGCACCAATTTCTGTAACTCCACCAGGAATGCAGTATTCCTTTTTGTATATTATTCTGGTATAGAAGGGAAATTCCATAGGCTTCTACTTGACCCTTCCTACCAAGATAGCCCTTCCTTCACAGGTCAGAGAGCCAATGTGGGGATTCTTCCAGTTGCCAAATACATCTACTCTGATTATGAACTCACAAACTGAGGAAACAACCAGAGTATGGGATCTGCAGACTACCGGACTCACTGCAATTTTTAGGTTAGCCAAAATTCCATTTTTTACCTGACCACTATAAGCCCACACATGGACTGATCACCCATAATGGCATTTTGGGTCCTCAGGTGTTAACAGCAACTCAGAGCCAGTGCCTAGAAATCTCTAAAAGGTCCAGGTACTTCCTTTTGTTCTGCACACAGTTGCTCTAGTAAATGAACACAAATCCTTTGGGGAAGATGTGAAAAAATATCTACCGTACATTCATGTGGCCGTGTTTAAAATTCCCTCAAGGGAATGTGGCCTTAATTACTCTGAGTCTGACTGGGGTTTGAAAACTGGGTTAAGAGGCTATGGCTTTCCATTGTGATGACTCAGCTTTCTGGCTCACAGACCAGAAGTCTTCCTCTTATAAAATATACAGAGGGAGAAAATGAACCCTTAGGTGGCCATCCTTCTCATCTATCCCTAGGGAGATTGTGATCAACTAGCTCTCATCAAAATTCCTTCCAGGATGAAACATTCTGCCTCTTCATCCCTGCTGTCTGTTATGGCGAGTGTGCCCACCTTGTCTTAGGTGGTTCAGTTCTTGGCCTCTGCTTCTCTGGGATCCCGTCACACCCAAGGAAACAAAGAACCCATCTCAAGGGCAGCATCTCCCAACTGTCATAGCCATGTTATAGAGGACAGTCATCTTGGTACTCCCTTCACTATGTGTCTCTCAATTTGCTCAGTCTCCTAGGGAGGGGGGTCTCCTCCGCAGTGGGGAGCAGCTCACACTTGAGAAATTCACACCAGCTTTCCTATCTCTTCACGCCTTTGGATTCCTTCCTCTCCATCACACCAGAGAAGTTCTGACATACTCCTCCCCTGGTGAGAGCATAAGCTCCTTCAGTTTAGTTTCATCAACCAAGTTGACTGAACTGTTAAGAGTCCTAGCCATGCACCTGAATTAAATCTGGAATCTCTGTTAAATACAACAGTATCAATAAATTCAGTCTCAGCATACGCTTGGTCTCACACCCTTAGAAGCCAACTCCAGGGCTTCCCCGGTGGCGCAGTGGTTGGGAGTCCGCCTGCCGATGCAGGGGACACGGGTTCGTGCCCCAGTCCGGGAAGATCCCACATGCCGCGGAGCGGCTAGGCCCGTGAGCCATGGCCGCTGAGCCTGCGCGTCCGGAGCCTGTGCTCCGCAACGGGAGAGGCCACAACAGTGAGAGGCCCGCGTACCGCAAAAAAAAAAAAAAAAAAGAAGCCAATTCCATACATATTCCTGAGGATTCTGGTAGAAGAAAATGCACAAGCCTGCAATTACCTTGCAGTATAAGCTCTTTCTTCCCAGGTCAGACATTGTGCTTGTCCCGTGGGAGCATCCTGAGATCTGATTCTATTTGTGGGTCCCGTAGCAATAAGGGGTGGTTGCAGTAGGTCCTGAGGGGGACAACCACCCCCTAACAAGGCAATCACTCAGGCGAGGGGACCCAATTCCATGCCTCTTACCCAGCTGGTCTACCCCATTCTCAAAGGCCCTGCCAGGAAAATAGAAAGTTTCTGGCTGGCAAAGATGGGGAGAGAAAGTCAGCTCTTCATCATTAGCTTCACCTCAATTTTAATTTAGCCCAGTCTAGTGCTCTTGAGAGAGGAAACGGGAAATAGACGAGGCTACAACAGCTGTCTCTAATCTAACCAGGGACTAAATGGCCACAGACTACCCCCTGCAATGTGTAACTGAATCTAAAACAGCTAACAGAGAAAGCCCGGCCACTTAACACAGTCTTAATGCCTTAATATCGCGGCAAATGCAACGAGATGAGAAGGTCACGGCCCCCCTCGATTTCTGGCGTCCCCAAATAAGTGAAGCGGGGGTGGAGTGTAAAGAGGCAGGTAGGCTGGATTTTTTTATTCAGTGGTGTCAGCAACCACCCATTTGAATAATTTTGAGGATCTGGAAAGGCTAAGATTTAAATATAGTTTAATCTTACCTGTTGGCTTAAGTTACAAATTCAAGTTCTCTATTATCCATCACGTGTGCCTCAGTGTCAATGAAGGGAGAGGCACGTGAAAGAGGGGGCCGGGCCCCAGGGGAGGGGCTGGAACTAAGAGCTGGGGTTCGGGTATAAACAGGGTCCGTTTCACAGTTGTGCCCAGGACACATTTTAGAAGGAAGACTTACTTCTTGGGTCCAAAGAGTAAAGGAGCGAAGAGGTACTAAAAGACCTAGATTAAGTTTAGCAAGTAGTGTCTCCATTTTTTTTTTTCCAGTACGCGGGCCTCTCACTGCTGTGGCCTCTCCCGTTGTGGAGCACAGGCTCCGGACTCGCAGGCTCAGCGGCCTTGGCCCACGGGCCCAGCCGCTCTGCGGCATGTGGGATCTTCCCAGACCGGGGCACGAACCCGCGTCCCCTGCATCGGCAGGCGGACTCTCAACCACTGCGCCACCAGGGAAGCCTAGTTCCTCCATTTTTAAATCCCTATGAGCCACTACTCTACAGAGTAAACTTGTGTAATAAACTTGTTTTTTTCCAGAGGGAGCATGACCGAAAGCCTCTTGGTAAATTGCTTTCTCTGGTCTCAAGACAGTGTCTCATTTCTGGGCATATACAGCATCTGAAAATTTGTGGAAAGTGATGTCACATTTAGAAAGAAAATGTAATAGTGCGATTTGTTTAATCAAAAGGTCACGTCACATCTTTTGAAAAAAAACTTTTAAACCGCAAGAACATTTCCTAAGAACCATGGAGCATATGTTAACAATTTGGGACCAGGTTTAAAAAATACACTGGACATTTAATTACCATCGGGTCTCTCTTTGTTAACAAAGATTTAGCTTCTTTTATCAAAGGACAGGTGTTGCGGGAGAAAGCATGTGTCCAAGTTAAAGCCATCCACTGAGTCTCGTGATAATCTCCTAGAGTGAGATCACATGCTCCCAGTGTCTGACGCAGATTTTCAGCCACTGCATTCATAAAAATGTTTGCAGAGCCAAGTGTGATTGAGGGTAGACCACCAGTCCATCATTTCCCCCCACTTTGGGGATTGCTGAAAAGCTAAATCCTCAGTTGATAGTTTAAAAATGACACATCTTGTTATAAAGCAGAAACTAACACACCATTGTAAAGCAATTATACTCCAATAAAGATGTTAAAAAAAAAAAAGACACGGCTTTGCAGAGCGATATAGTGTTTAGTGATCGCTATCTTACCAAAGTTGCCCCTATTTGGGGCGATGTCATAAAAAGAAAAAAAAAAAAAAGCAACCGTTGGTTTCAAAACTGCTCTCTTATATCTCAGAGTTTCCACCAAATACTTCTAGCCTACTTCTTTTGAAGCCAGCGTGGCACTCTCCTCACACTTCTCAGATCGAGTATCTATACTGATCCAGATTCTCTAGGTCACTGCACACCCACCTGCTTCCTACTAGCTTTGCAGACCTTCTCCTAAATGAACCAGAGACACTGAATTTCTCTCTAACCATAAAGCTCTGACTTCTTTTAAGTCAAGGTTCCAGAAGGTGAGACACTTCCAAACCAGCTCCATGTCTGTGGTTGCTCTTTGGGGCGGGCTGGCTTTCCTCTGCCTGTCCTTTCTTCATTAATGTATTTCGTGCATATACCTATTTAAAGCTAACTCTCCACACAAAACACATAAACCTTTCAATCCATTTATACCGCTCTGGTTACCATCCTATCAATAACGATCACTTCAGTGAAGCGAGACCTTATTCAGTTACTATAGTAAATATAAACCACTACTTTTTTCTTCCTCAGTAGCACATGGTAATCAAAATATTTTCGTCACAATATTTGCTTAGTTTCTGGGTTGTATAAAATAGCTGTCCCAAGTGACCTACAAAAAGGGTTTCAAAGGTAAAATAATGGAACCACGGCATGGACACATTATGTGCATTCTCTGGAACAAACACAGATGATAAACATCAGGCAGCCGTCAGCCACTCCAATTAGTATCTCCTCACGCATGGTGGCTACAGGTGCCTTAAAATTCAGAACATTCTCACTGCCCTAGACTTCCAGAACGACATAGTTCTGTGGCAAAGAAAGGATTTATTTTTCACTTATTCATCAACAAAAATGTTCTAAATACAGAGCTATTCTTATTAGCGATGATCTAAAAAGCAGAAAAACAGGCTGCAGCCTTTTCTTTTTCCATATTTGCAGTGTCACTACAGAGGCCAAACTTATTTTGATTTGTAAACGGTACAATTTCAACACGGAGGCCTCAGGAGATCATGCGTGTAGCTCCAATGATCTATTTTTAGTTAGCATTCATGATCATCTTTTGGAATAAGCTTATTAATTGACAATGTCTACTTCCATTTGACACTACCATCCTCTAGATAAAGTGGAATCATTTAATTTTCTCTATAATATGTTTTTATGATGACCCCTCCTTTTCATGGAGGTTCCAATCGATTCTACCAAGCATTTAATTACATATGATATTGGACAGAATTAACATTTTATCATTGGCTGTTAGGGCCTATATGTAATCTCATTCATGTCTTCACAATTTCAAAACTTCTTAGGACAGTTAGCTTTAAGTCTCTCTCCTTGGATGGGCCCCTTTCTTTCTTCCAGAATGTACTACCGGAGAACATGAGTGACATTTGCTCTTTGTATGGGGTAATGGATCAAGAATTAAATTGCAATTTCCCTACCCCTCTTCTGTGCTCCTTCTAAGAAGCACACAGGGCTGGATTATTTCAACATTGGCTGCAGAAGTATCCTTTGCTACAAAGCAGGCAGGAGTGTTCTCTCCCCTTTAAGAAACCTTGCTTTTCCCAGATGTATCACTTTTCTCAAAACCTTGGGAATAAGCAGCTTGTTTTCCCTCGTCCCAGGGTCTCCAAACAGGAGACAGAGCCAGAATGCTCCCAACCTCCCCAAAGCACTCTTTTAGATGGGGCCAATTTCATTTTCACTCAAAAACTCTCCTCGTTGGCATCAGCCCTGCCATAACAGCCCCGGACGCACTAAACATTTTGGCCCTGACGCAAAGGTTTTCCTCCTAACCGCCATTACCTTGGACAATTTTAAATCCCATGAAAACCACCTAAACGACCTCTTGCTTCACATTTTGCTGGCTTCCTCTATCCCAGCAACTTTTACTGCTGCTCTAAGAACTTAATCCCAGGAGTGCTCCATGGAGCTTAGTTCCTGCAACTATTTCACCTCTGATATTTTAGAGTAGACAATCCCACTCCTTAGGGAAAAAAAAAAATCCTTCTTTCTCCCCTCCCCACAATTCCCAAGAAGCCTCCAGTCCCAGCTCTCCCTGTTCATCAGCCCCTTAGGGCTTCCCCTCCCCCTCTCTCTAGCATGTGCCTTGCAGTCAAGCATTTCAACCATACTTGCCGGTCACCACCAACCCCTCTCTGTCCCTGAATGAACCCACTCAATTGCTTCTCTGCCTTTTATTCCACTGGGTCCCACCAAGGAAAATCTGACCATGTATTGATGAGCAACCAATGGGAATGTGAGATTTCTAACCACAGCAAGGCCCTCAATGCACTGGGTGTTCTGCCATCAGGGATTCATAACAGAGGCACTGCCAAATCTTTTCAACAACCCTTAAACCACCTAATAATTCTAGCTACCATCTACGGGCAGGGGGCGGGGGGACAGGATGGGGGAGCAGGATAGCAACACATAATACCAAGTATTATCCTAGGAGCTGAATATACTGTACTGATAACCATCATAACCATTAAGCAGTTACTTAACCTCTCTGTGTCCCATCTCCTCATTTGTAAAATGAAAGAGCACTGCTGTCTTCATCAGCCTGTTGGGGGTACTGAATGAGATAATGTACTTTAAGTGCCGGAAATCACTCTATGGTATGCAGTTCTCAGTAAAGATGAGCTATTACCATTGAGAATGATGAGGATAATGATGAAGACGGTTACCCTGAACGGTTATTATTATCCCAGTTTTACGGATAAGAAGATTAAAGACACAATATCACACAGCTAGTAAAGGATGGAGAGCAGTTTAAACAGAGGTCTGTCTGCTTCCAAAATGCACGCTTTTTCAATGCTACTTCCACCCCAGAAGACGGGTAGAATTTTTCAATGCTACCTCACTTCAGAAGACAGCCTTGCCTGCCATGTCACAGAGGAGAAACAAGGCTATCAGATACCCTCAGGCTTGTAATTAGGAGAGGGCTCAGCTGACACGGGTGTATATGACGCGAGAAATTTATTAAGAATTCCAAGGAAACTCAAGATTAGAGATACATAATTTCATGTTTTAAAAAAGACAGAGCTGGGCTTTCCTGGTGGCGCAGCGGTTGAGAGTCCGCCTGCCGATGCAGGGTACGCGGGTTCGTGCCCCCGTCCGGGAAGATCCCACGGGCTGGGCCCATGAGCCATGGCCGCTGAGCCTGTGCGTCCGGAGCCTGTGCTCTGCAACGGGAGAGGCCACAACAGTGAGAGGCCCGCGTACCGCAAAAAAAAAAAAAAGAGCTTCAGCATGTTTTTGTTGTTGTTTTTTTAGATTTTTTTTGTGATGTGGGCCAATTTTAAAGTCTTTATTGAATTTGTTACCATATTGCTTCTGCTTTATTTTGGGGTTTTTTTTGGCCTCGGGGCATGCGGGATCTCAGCTCCCCGACCAGGGATTGAACCCGCACCCCCTGCCTTGGAAGGCAAAGTCTCAACCACTGGACTGCCAGGGAAGTCCCTTCGGCATGTTTTATGATAACTCATTCCAAGATACTTTTCTCTATAGCTGTCACCTTCCATAACAATAAAATTACTTTACCCAGAAAAAAATCTTAATGAAATATCACTTTACAAGTTTTAAGTGAAAGAAGTATTTGAATAACCTTGTTTAAGTTGAGTGGCCGCAAGCTTTCATGTTCAACAGCAGACATTAAATTTGAGTCAACTTGTTATTCAACATATATTTGGAAAAGTCATATATATAGAATATATATGTATTCTTAAAAATCAAGAGATTTTTTTGAAATAACATGGAAGGTGACCTACATGGAGAAGCTGCTTCTCTTCTGCCTGCCCAGTTATAATTGTCTCCCATTCTGGTAACAGCATCACCTCTCTCCCACTGTTTAGCCATATGGTTAGCTGAGGTTAATGACACCGATTGGCTGCAGCAGTGGGCACGTGACCCAGGCCTGGCCAATGAGAGCCCACGTTCCCCTGGTCCACTGACTGGTTCAGGGAGAGGCACCTGACCCCACGTCCTAGCCAGGGAAAGCCTAGCCCTAGGACTTTTGATCAAACTACGGGGAAAGAGAAGCTCTTTTTCTACAGGAATTATTAAGCTGATGAGATAGAAACTGGCCATCTCCATCACCACTGGGGGAAAGCTGCCTTAGCATGGAGCCAAACACAGGAAAGTAGAGATGAGAGAGTTTCTTCCTGTCATTCAATCACCTGGATCCAGCTGTGACTAAGGCTTAACCCTTGGAAGTTTTCCATTACACATGCCAATAAATTCCTTTATGTTTGTTTGTTTAGGCCAGTTTAAGCTGGGCTTCTGCCATTTCCAACCAAAAATATCCCAACACGACCTATTTGTGCCAAATAGCTAAGATAATTCACTGAAATAAAATAAAAGCATGGCTAGGGGTAAGATGGGAATAAAGACACAGACCTACTAGAGAATGGACTTGAGGATATGGGGAGGGGGAAGGGCAAGCTATGACAAAGTGAGAGAGTGGCATGGACATATATACACTACCAAACGTAAAATAGATAGCTAGTCATAGCACAGGAAGATCAGCTCGGTGCTTTGTGACCACCTGGAGGGGTGGGAAAGGGAGGCTGGGAGGGAGGGAGACGCAAGAGGGAAGAGATATGGGAACATATGTATATGTATAACTGATTCACTTTGTTATAAAGCAGAAACTAACACACCATGGTAAAGCAATTATACTCCAATAAAGATGTTAAAAAAATAAAAAATAAAAGCATGGTTGATTTGCAGGTTTGTGAAAATAGCCAAATGTCATCACGTTGAATTTACTTCTGTTTTTTTCTGCATGTTAGTGTACTGTGATTTATTTTTGAAAAGAGAGGGAGAGAAAAAAGAAAGTCTCGGGCTTCCCTGGTGGCGCAGTGGTTGAGAGTCCGCCTGCCGATGCAGGGGACACGAATTCGTGCCCCGGTCCGGGAAGATCCCACATGCCGCGGAGCGGCTGGGCCCGTGAGCCATGGCCGCTAAGCCTGCGCGTCCGGAGCCTGTGCTCCCCAACGAGAGAGGCCACAACAGTGAGAGGAAAAAAATCTCACTCCCTGATATACATGTGGGTCTGTCTTATGATGATTAAATTTCTATATATCTTCACCCATGCTTTCCTCCTTATCTCAAGTTGCTAAGGGGACCCTTCTATGTTTTTAATCCTTCTTGCATGTTGTAGAATCTATGTACATTGATAACTCCCTCAGCCACACAGAAAACACCTCCCCAAACTACCCTCAGCTCTTTGTACTCAACTTGCTCCTACCCTTTTGCCTATGGGCACACCTACCTCTCCTCCATGTAAAAAATAAACAGAAAAAGAAAAACAGACTTCAATATACAAAATCATCCATACACATAACTAGGCAGAAATAATCACAAAGAAACGGAAGAAAACAGTGTAAAATATTAATGATGATTGTCTCTGGTGGGAGGATAATAGCTGATTTTTAATTTTTTTAAAAAAAATGCTTTTCCATACTTTCTGAACTTCCTTAGTATTCCTTTTATAACAAATATATTTCTTGGGACTTCCCTGGTGGTCCAGTGGTTAAGACTCTGTGCTTCCACTGCAGGGGGCACGGGTTTCAATCCCTGGTTGGAGAACTAAGATCCCACAAGCCACACGGCGTGGCCAAAAAAAAAAAAGAAATGTATTTCTTAAAATATGCTTCCTCTTTAAGCTACTAACATCTTTCTATCCCTTACTGCCTTTTTGTTGTAAAACAAAAGACCAGGCATCCCTTCCTCACTCCTAAGTTCGCTTTCACCCTGACTCCATCAGAGAACTCACATCACCCAACTGAAACCAAGTGACCAGTGTGGCTGTCACTCTACATGCACTGGCTTCTCTTCTCCCTTTAGCCCATGTGATCTCTTTGGACCATCAGCCATCCCTTCCCTTGGCTCAAGTTTGAAACCACAGGGTCATCTTCGCCTCAGATTTTCCTTTCCTTTACTTCCCCATTCAGTCATTCAACGGGTCTTATCAATCGTATTTCCGAGTGCGCCTTGAACACACCACCTCTGCTCCTTTCCAGTGTCCTGTCTGCTGTCTAACCCTCTCGTGGCCTCAGCGCCATTAATCCCCTGTGCCTCCACCCCTCCCCCATCTCACATATCCCACTGCCTTGGGAGTCATCACCCTAAAGATCAAACACAGTCATGTAATTCCCCACCTTAAAATTCTGAATGGCTCTTGAATGCATATAAAAACCAAGTACAATGACCAGCCTGGCACCAAAGGCCCTCCACAAGCCGGCTCCAGCCCACCAGCCTCATCTTCCACCTCTGCTGAGCCTACACCACAGGCTCAGGGCAGACTGGTTGACTTCCCAGAAGAGCTGGGGCTCTCCTGCACCCACGTGCCTCCTTTTGTGCTCTTTCTCCTGCCCTGGGTTGCCATCCTTCTCCTTCCTACACAAACTCCTACTCACCCTTCAAGACCCAGACAAGCATTAAATTTTGACTATTTAATAATTAACTATTTTAATAATTAACACTTAAAATCACACTGTATTTTGGTCCCCAGTAGCCACTGACCTACTTTAGGGCAGAAATATCATTTTATTTGTTATTAAATCCTGGCTTCTTGCCTATAGAAAACAGCAAATAAACAGGTAAGTGGAGATATAGTAAAAATCCCAAACCTTCCCTAGAGAACTGATTTTTATTATATATTAAGGGAGTAATCATAACGTTTCTGACTTCTAAAAAACAATCGTAATTCCCCCCCAAAGACTTTTACATGGTCTGTGCACTATGGTTGTTGCCCTATTTGAAGTTCTGTACTCTTAGCATCTATTACGTGAGTTTGGCCACTTCTTTTGCCTTGAAATCAGTGTCTTCAGATTTAAAACAAAAAAAAATTTTAATCTTTATAATATAAGTTTAAATTGTCTTAATTTCTTAGCTCCTTTCATGGCACCCCCTAATTTCATAGCACCCCCCTAATGTTATGGTCAAGACTTATAAATCTACAGCTTCTGATTTTTTCTTTAAAAAGGGTTTGAATATACCTTTTGTGCAAGGAAAAATAATACTATAATATTCTTCAATTTTTTCCAATTAAATTTACCACATTTATTTTTAAAGGGTCATTTATTGAGTAAAATTACATCTTTTTAGTTATAGAAACTATGAGGTACACAAAGTCACAGAAAGTTTGAATTCTAGAGAATTCAGGATTTTAGAAAGTAGTTAAATGGCATCTCATGTCCTGCAGTAGTTAATGTTGACAGAATGTCCACAAAGGTATCACTAAATCTTCTTAGAAATTTCCATGCTTCTGAAAGAAAGAGGAAGTCATGAAATCAATCTCTCCTTAAAGAGAAATGACGGAATTCATTTATTAAACACTATGTCCACAGCACGATACTATTAACTAGAGGGGACTTCTCTCAAATCCCAAGGGAGAAAAGACAAGGAGATAAATAACACTATAAGCCCAATATGACATATCATAAGACAGGTCCAAGCTGCTGTAAAAGTTCAGAAGAGGAAGACATATCCAGTAGAGAGATCCAGGAAGTTCTTCTCGTAAAGGATAAGATATAAACCCAGGAGAACAGATAGAATTTTCACAGACAGAATTGGGGAAAATGCCATTCCAGGCAGAGGGAACAGCAAAAAAAAACAAGGAGCCAAGACAGGAAACAGGAGGTCAGTTTGAGACCATGAGAGTGGTCTCAGAGCAGGACTTCAGCTCACCTCTGGGTCCTTGGCCTCATTCACTCTCTAACTGCAGGGTTTCCTTCCCCCTAAAGGCTGAAACCTAAAGGGCCTTCCTATTCCCAAAGGATTCTGGGCTCAATCCCGTGGGCAGTGGAGACTAATCAAAAGTTGGGAGTGGAGGGCCTAAAAGGGCAGGGGATTAATCTGGCAACAACATATAGAAAGGGGAGGGAGAGACTGAAGAGAGACCCAGATACTGCAATAACAGGAACAGGTAAGGATGCTAAACACATTGTTGCTAAACGTTTTGGTAATAAACTCAACCACTGCAACCAGGACACTGAAGCATTCTATACTGCCTCCTTTGTACCGAAAGTCCCATATAAAAAGCTTATTTAATTCCCAAAAAACTTTACAACCCTATTCTAATCTTCTCCAGATTCCTTTTTATAATTTAAAAAAAAAGTCCAACTCTGCTTTTGACGAAAGCTTTTAAGGCCCACCACTCCGTTTGCCCCAGCTGTGAAAGCCTTTAAGAAAGCTGGGAACTCGTACATGTGTGCTGGCGGGGAAGATACAGCCAGGCGCTCCTCTGCCCATGCGCCGGAGCCCTCACCCCAGCCCCACTCCCAATAAAAACCAAAGCTGCTCACCCCTTCCTTCACTCAGACTGAATGGACCAGTTCGGGAGCCACCCTGCTCTCCCCAGAAAGCCTCTTTATGTGAGCAATACATCTTTTCCTACCCTCTTGGTGTGTGTGTGGCACCATCGGTCTTGACATCCAAACCAGCTGGGGTGGCTTGGGCAGAGGTTGATTCCACAATCCATGGAGTGACCGCAAACACTCTTTTTGTTGTTGTCGTTCTTGGGGTTCTCCATCCCCACCTTCTCCCTCCCCCAATCCCAATGTCCAGCTCCCTAATGGCACTTTATTATTTTTTTCCAGAACTGCTGATTTTTATTTTTATTTATTTTTTTCACTGAAGTATAGTTGATTTACAATGTTGTGCTAGTTTGTGGTATACAGCAAAGTGATTGAGTTATATATTTTCTTCATATTCTTTTCCATTATGGTTTATTACAGAATATTGAATAGTTTCCTGTGCCACAAACACACTTAAATAGTGAACTACTGCAATGTCCTTACTATACCTAGATTTGAGGTACAAAGATGCAAAGAAGGGGCATGATGGAAACACTGAAAGGGTCCTGTGGTCTGAAGTTCAACTCAATATTGATTACCTTGAATGGTCATATACATTCACTCAAACGTCTAATTATCGACTTTAAAACGATTCAGTGTGCATTTGGTAAATGCTTGGCTCCAGGCCCTCCTCACGGGCTAAACTCTAAGATGTTGCATAGTCATAGGAGCTAGGTGCTTAATTCTCCCATAATCACTTGCTTGCAATTAGAAGAAATCTCTACACAAGCTGGTATAGAAACAGAGTTAAACATTTCCCTTTCTTAAAGCTCTGAGTTAAAATGCTAGGGCAACTGAAATGCTAAAATGAAAAGTCACAAATAAACCCATTCTTCAAATAGCCCTTTAGTTATAAACCAAACAATAATCTTAATTTGTGCTCAGTACAGAAAGTACTTCCATGTCTTTTCAGCCAAACCTACATATCTAAAGGTCATAACCATGAAAACAGTGTCTTCCTCAGAAAGAGTTTAGAAAATCATAATATTAGGTACTTACACATCTTTAGCTGCTCCTGCAGGGCCTAGAAAAAAAGAAAAAGATAGCTTTCCATTATCTTGATAGTATTGCTACAAAAATCTTAAGCCCAATACCCAACTAAAATAATATTTTATAAGAGATGAGTTGAGAATATGATTTTTTGAAAGATCATCTTAAAAAAAGAAAAGGAGAGCAGGAAAATCATAAAACCCAAATCTTCAGTTTAGAATTTATTCTGCCCATTTTTAACAATTCCTATAAATTATAAGGTGTTGTTTCTGAAAGGGATTTTACAGACCACCCAAACTAATCTGCTCATTTTACAGATGAGCAGATTAGGAAACTGACAGATTTGAGAAATATTTTCTTTTCTAAGCTAGTACCTACATGGAACTGTTATAAGTCACGCTATGTACTAAACATAAAGTAAAGCAAAGTCACAAGACAAAATGGAGGTGATATCCTAAATAAATTAGCAAGACTCAAGGATGCCAGCCCAGCTCCAAAAGGAGTAACATACATTTCTAACTCTGCTTCTATTTGCTACTTAACCCTCTCGTTTCTGCTTCCCACTCACGTGCCAAAAACAACCCACCTCTTTTGGACCCCAGTCCTATCACTTAACACAGATTCTCTGCCCACAGCACAGCTCCATCTGCACTCTTCCCCCTAATATCCTTACCTGAACAATACAGAACTTGGTTCCAACTTCACAAGCCACATGGCATTAAGTATACTTTAATCTCTTAAAACCTCACTTCCCTCTTGTGTCAAATGAGGAAAATAAGAATACCTTTCTCAAAGGTTATTGAAGTTCTTTAAAAGATGTATATCCCTATCAAAATACTAATGACATTTTTCAAAGAAATAGAACAAATAATCCTAAAATTTTTATGGAACCACAAGAGACCCTGAATCGCCAAAGCAATCTTGAGAAAGAACAAACCTGGAGGCATCATGCTCCCTGATTTCAAACTATATGACAAAGCTATAGTAATCAAAACAGTATGGTACTGGCAAAAAAACAGGTACACAGATCAATGGAACAGACTAGAGAAACCAAAAATAAACCCATGCATACATGGTCAATTAATTTATGACAAATGAGGCAAGAATATACAATAGGGAAAGGACAGTCTCTTCAATAATGGTGTCAGGAAAACTGGACAGTCATATGCAAAAGAATGAAACTAAACTATTATCTTACATCATACGCAAAAATTAACACAAAATGGACTAAAGACTTAAATGTAAGACCTGATACCATAAAAACTCCTGGAGGAAAACACAGGTGGTAAGCTACTTGACACCAGTCTTGGAAATTAATGCTTGGATCTGGCTCCAAAAGCAAAGGCAACAGAAGTAAAAGTAAACAAGTGGGACTACATCAAATTTTAAAACTTCTGCACAGCAAAGGAAACCATCAACAAAATGAAAAGACAACCTACTGAATGGGAAAAAATATTTCTAAATCACATATCTGATTGGGGTTAATATTCTAAATATATAAAGAACTCATGAAACTCAATAGCAAAAAAGAGAGAGAGAGAAACCAACCTGATTTTAAAATGCACAAACATCTGAATAGACATTTTTCCAAAGAAGATATACAGATAGATGGTCAACAGGCACATGAAAAGATGCTCAATGTCACTAATCATCAGAGAAATGCAAATCAAAACCATAAGATATCACCTCACACCTATTAGAATGGCTACTATCAAAAAGACAACAAATAACAAGTATTGGTAAGTGATCTGGAAAAAAGGGGACACCAGTGCATACTGTTGGTGGGAATGTAAATTGGTGCAGCCACTACAGAAAACAGTATGGAAGTTCCTCAAAAAATTAAAAACAGAAGTACCATACAATCCAGCAATTCTACTCCTGGGTATTTATCCAAAGAAAACAAAAACACTAATTCAAAAAGATATATACATCCCTATGTTCATTGCAGCATTATCCACAATAGCCAAGATTGAAAACAAGTGTCCATTGCTGGATAAATGGATAAAGGAGATGTGAAATATATATAGATATACCTATATATATAAGAGGCTAGAATAATAGAGTTCTACTCAGCCATTAAAAAAAGAAGGAAATCTTGCCATTTGCGAAAACATGGACGGACCTTGAGAGAATTATGCTAAGCAAAATAAGTCAGAGAAAGACACATACCATGTGGTTTCACTAATATGTGGAATCTAAAAAGCAAAACAAATGAAAACAAAACAAAACAAAAGTCAAAGATACAGAGAAAGGAATGGTGGTTGCCAGAGGGGAGGTGGGTTAGGGAATGGGCAAAACAAGTGACAGGGGTCAAGAGATATAAACTTCCAGTTCTAAAATAAATAAGTCATGGGGATGTCATATACAGCACAGTGACTACAGTCAATAATACTGTAGAGCATACTTTAAAGTTGCCGAGACAGTAAATCCTAAAAGTTAACTATGCATGGTGACAGATGGTAACTAGACTTATTGTGGTGATGATCTCACTGTGTATACAAATACAGAATCATTTCATTGTACACCTGAAACCAATACAATGTTATATGTCAATGACACCTCAGTAAAAAAAATTTAATAAATTTTGAAAATTTTAAAAAGATGTAAACAGCACAAAGTCTGGCACATAAAAATAGCTCACTAAGTTGTTAATATTAGCAGTCACATTTTCCTTAATATCTCAATTTCCATATCTATGAAATGGGAATTAAATTAACTTCTGCACAAGTCACAGAGGTGTGAAAATAAAGGAAAATGTGCTACAAAATAAACAAGTCTGCAAAAAAGTTATTGCCAAAATTGTAAAAACTGTACCCCAGTGATATTAATCTAGGATCTATAATTCTGCAAATTCAAAGCAGAGCATAAAGGTAGTCAAGACTATGTCTCAAATAAATTCTTTTAAGGCTTTGACCAAACCTGAACTTTGTAACAAACTTGAGTCTTTACTCAGGGAAGAGTAACATTTCTGTTCCCACAATTCTCATTAAAATTATATAAATAAAAACTGCTTTGGAATCTGAGATCATAAAACCAAAAAAAAAAAAGTAAAATTTTTAAAACCTTAACGTAAGAACAGTGGAGTGTTTTGATAGGTAAAAATAAAGGATTAGTGCCACCAAAAACCCATAAAAATTAACGTTTTATTTCAGAGTCAAAACAAGCATGAGAATCTGGAAGAAAGTCTAAAAAGAAAATAAATATCCTCATTTTCTTATTTTCATTTTCATGGAAAAGGACAGGGAATGATTGGGGGGTTGCTGCACTCAGGGAAAGGGAGAGCCAGAGGTGTTGGGAACTAATTCTGTGATGTCTTACAGAGAGAAGAAAGCGATCATGATGGGTCATGAGTGCTGGGCCTTTAGAGATGAAGGGCCATCGGGCACAATCCACGGGGAGGGCACAGCAGACAGAAGCTGCCCCACTGTGTCTCAGGGAATGGCAGCAGGGTGGTAGGGAAAGAACAGCGTGGAACGGGAAGGCAGAAGACCCAAGTAAAATTCCTGCTCCAGTATTTGTTTGACAGTCACTAGTTCACCCAGCTTCAGATTCTAATACTGGGCCGACAAAGGCAGCCGAGAAGACAAAGTACAATAAATGGCTGTGAAATTCGCTTCAAAACAGCCACACGTTGCCTCCTCAGTACCTATTTTAATCAGCCACCAGCAACCCTGCATCCACTTCACCTTGACTGCACCAGGCTCCAGGCACCCTTATGGCCTCTTCCCTGCTGGGTTCACCACCTAACATCCCAGCAGGCTCAAGGCAGATGCCAGGTACTACCTTCCAGAAGGAAGTCAGCAGGCCATTTCTTCTGTTCTCAAATGTCCCTCATTTAAAGGGCAACATCTATTTAATAACTGCAAAGTGAAGGAGGCCAAGAAGTCAAAAACACTAAATCCAGTATATACATATGATTGTAATGTACACTCCGTCTTTATAAAAGGGAAGAAGATGTGCATCTTCTTAGGAGCAAGGTAGCAGGGGGTTAACGATAAGGTTATAACCAGGGCAGGTAGAACACGACTCCCGACACACAGCTTCACAGAGGAAAAGGAAAAAAAAAGACGACTGTAATTGTTGAAACCCTCAGCAAAACTATCAGAATATCTAGGCATATAAAATGTGAAATATCTCTTTGTTCTGCAAAAGTATAAAATCATAAAATTATTAGAAATAGAAGCAAAATTCTGATTACCCTCAGTGCAACATTTTATTCACACTTCACCTATGTATTGATTATAATTAACCAGACGGAGAGTTCTTCTCTAGATAATTCATGCAAAAGATCCTTTGACTACAACTATTCAGATAGTGCCAAAATCCCATTTGCTTTAAGTTATGTTTATAGTTCATGTGATTCATCATTTATTGAACAAATATTTATAGTGGTGTAGCTACTTCTTTCAAGCCGTCTGGGATAGAACATTTGTTCCTGTTAGTACCACTTCATTTCCTGCCAAAATGACTCTTTACTGTTTGAACATAGCCGTGGTACCTTAATATAAGGGAGGCAAGGTAAAAAAGTTTCTTGTGGGATAAAAGCACCACAAAATATATAGAGCATTAGAATTTTTGTCAGTCAAAAGATTTAATGACTATTTTCCTAAATTGTAGTACTGATAATTATAATTTTAGATATCTTCCTAAAAAGTAGAAGGGGGGAAGGTCTGCTCTCAGAAAAGTATCATATACAGTTCCAATGACAAATATTGTAAATGGTTAGGGTATGTAAAGAAGAATATTTCCTTCTGAATGTAACTGTTTCTTTAACACTTAAAGATTATTGCTTGTTCACAATATCACTTCACTTCACGTTATTATGTACACCGGTGGGTTTTTCTTTTTTGGCCGCTCTGCATGGCACGTGGGATTCGCCAACTAGGGATAGAACCTGTGCTCCCCGCAGTGGGAGCGTGGAGTCTTAACCACTGGACCGCCAGGGAAGTCTATACCTTTTATCAATACTTTCATCAAAAGATTTTAAAATTGTATTCATGATTCTCCAAGTCAAAAGCCTCAGTCACTTAAAAATGCATAGCAAATTCAATTTATTTTAAACATTTAAAAAACTTAATCTGATATTAAGGAGTCATAGAAAGATATTTGATCTTTGTTCCCCATTCCTGGCACAGAGTTTCTAGAACCCTTGGAATTTCCTGAGAGATAGGGGTGATAGGAACCTCTTTCATTCCAATGAGGAGACTCTTGGCAGCCCCTACACAGCTTCAGGACGGGAGCTGGTCACCAGAAAAGGCAAGGCTTGATTAGAAGCTTGGAACTTTCAGCCCCATTCCCTGTCCTCCTGGGAAAAGAGAGGGGCTGGAGATTAAGTTAATCAGCAATGGCCAATGATTTGAACAGTCATGCCTATGTAGTGAAACCTCCATAAAAACCCCTATAAGGGGCTTCCCTGGTGGCGCAGTGGTTGACAGTCCGCCTGCCGATGCAGGGGATGCGGGTTAGTGCCCCGGTCCGGGAAGATCCCACATGCGGCGGAGCGGCTGGGCCCGTGAGCCATGGCCGCTGAGCCTGTGCATCCGGAGCCTGTGCTCCGCAACGGGAGAGGCCACAACAGTGAGAGGCCAGCGTACCACAAAAACAAACAAACAAACAAAAAAAAACCCTATAAGGACAGGGTTCAGAGAGCTTCTGAGCTGAACACATCCATGTGCCAGGAGGGGGCAGCCCCCAACTCCATGGAGACAGAGACCCCTGCCCCTGAGACCCTTAACATGTCCTCTGTATCTCTTCATCTGGCTGTTCATTTGTGTCCTTTATAAGAAACTGGTATGTTTAAACCAGTAAGAAAAGTGCCTTCCTGAACTCTGTGAGGCATTCTAGCAAATTGTCAAATCTGAGGAGGGGGGCTGTGAGAACTCCCAAATTTGCTGCCAAGTCAGATGGCAATGCAAGTAAGCTGGGGACCTGATCCTTGCTACTGGCATCTGAGGTGAGACCATCTCGGGGGACTGAGCCCTCAAACCTGTGGTGACAGACACTAACTCTGGGTAGGAGCATCAGAATTGAACTGGATGGTAGGACAGCCTAGTTGGTGTACGAGAACTGGAGAAGTGGATAGCATCTGGAGGGAATAAACCTCTCAGATATTCTTCATGTTTTATAAAAATCAGGTACCCCCATAAAAATCGGGTACCCCCTGAACAACCTTGAAATGCTTTATGAATCACACCAAGATTAAGTTGCGCTGTATGTGCTTCAGCAAATAATTATTTACACTCCAGGTATAGTTTGTAAACTATATTTTCTTATTTTATCCCATTCCCAGAACAGGTGCAGAAAAAGCCTTGTGTATTAGTTCCACAGGGCTGCTGTAACAAATCACCACTAGTTGGGTGGCTTAAATCAAAAGAAATACGTGCTCTCAGAATTCTGGAGGCCAGAAGTACAAAATCAAGGAGTTCCCAACTACCTACAGAGGCTCTGGGGAAGAATCCGTTCTAGGCCTCCTAGCATCTGGTGGCAATAGGCCCTCCTTGGCATTCTTTGGCTTGTGGCCACATAGTGCGTTTTCTGTTCTACACCTGTCCTCACACCACCTTCTCTCTGAATCTCTGTCTTCTCCTCATCTGTCTCTTCCAAGGAAACTTATCACTGGATTTAGGGCCTACCCAGACAATCTAGGATGATGTCTTCATCTCAAAATTCTTCATTTAATTATACCTGCAAAGACCCTTTTTCCAAACAAGATAGCATTCACACATTCCAGGGATTAGGATGTGAACATATCTTTTTAGAGGTCACCATTCAACCCACTACACCTTCTCATCCCTGGCCTCCTCCACCTCTCCAAAAACAGAAATTCCCTTTTGAAAAGAAATACATAGCAAAATTAATCTTGGGGGAGAATGAAGTTTAATATGACATATCATACATTCTGCAAACACAGACAAAATTTTATTCCTTATGCATGAGAAAGCCAGCTGCAAGATACTACATCAGTTCAGTGATATTAAGTAGATATTTATAACATCTTGGTTCCTATAGACAGATGTTCCTTTGTAATCTAATCAGTCTTATAAGTTAAAAAGATTGAGCTGTACTGCCCAGTATGTTTTCAATATTGTTCAGAGTCATACATTTACTATTATGAGTTTCCTTACATGTGCCAAATTCTAATACAAAGAAAATATTTCTCTCTTTTAAAAGGTCGCATACATCTGTACATTAGAGAATATAGTCTATTAATGCCTTTTTCATCACTGTTCTCTATGCACTTTATAGCTTTCATGTAACATATTGGAAATATTCACAAGTAAATGAATTGCTAAATTACATATTAAATCATGTCTCTTTGTTCAGACTGAGTAGTGATAATTTAAACACACACACCAAAAAATAAAATTATGTATATGAAGAATTTCTAAAAGGTACTAAAGATTTACAAATCACTCTTCTTTCAGCATAAATCATCAGAAATATAAATGATTATGGCTCTCATGGGAAATAATAAAAGTATGCAGAAACATTTTGCTCTTTATTTGTTTTATAAAAGAAAAACGTCCCTCTGAGAACTGTATAAACATAACTACAGAAAAATAAACAGAGTTCCCTCTAATTTTCACAGCTTGCTACGTCTCCTCTGACCCATAATAGTTCTAAAACTATGTCATAGTCTCAATTTGGCCCAAAGAAGGAGAACAACAGCTCTTTAGTTCATCTAAAGCAGTGGTTATTTTTTAATAAGCCAATAAGAGATACAGATTCATTAGTCATTTCTTCAGTAATGCAGAAAAAAATTCAGATCAACGTGCCCTAAAAATATAATTTTTTTAAGTACAGTTGCTTTACAATATTATATTTCAGGTGTAGAACATAGGATTCAATATTTTTATAGATTATGCACCAAACTTATTAAAATATTATTGACTATATTCCTTGTGCTGTACCTTACATCCCTGTGACTTACTTATTTTATAATTGGTAGTTTGTACCTCTTAATCCCCTTCATCTATTTCACCCGTAACTCCACCCCCAACCCCTGGCAGCCACTAGTTTGTTTTCTGTATCTGTGAATCTGTTTCTGTTTTGTTATAGTTATTCATTTGTTTCATTTTTTAGATTCAACATGTAAGTGATAACATAGAGTATTTGTCATTTTCTGTCTGACTTATTTTACTTAGCCTAATACCCTCTAGGTCCATCCATGTTACTGCAAATACAATTATGTTAATGAATGTGGAAGCTCTTACAGAAAATCTCTTTGCTTACAGGTTGTCCTTGCTGAGTAGCTATGTTTTCAGCAGGTAAAAATTAATAAATAAAGGTAGCCATATAAGTACAGACATAAAGTAACACATTGACAGTTAGCTGCTATAATTTAAGCCATGTCTAGATTGAGTTGTAAGTGGCTCATGGCAGAACTTGGATAATTGACTTGGGTCACCTTCGTGAACCATTCACATGGTTGCAACATCAATTCTGGGAAGTTGGAACAAGTGAACCTCCTGATTCTGCTGCATCAGTGGTAACTGTCTGAGCAGAGGCGTTTCCACACCCCTCATCATTCACATCACGTCAAACGCGGTACACCCAAGAGTACATGGATCGCCTGCATCCTCTTACCTTCCTTTAGAGGAAGTAACATCTCCCAGTCGCCCAGGCTTTAACAGTTTGGGTTCATTTTTCCTTCTCCCTTTCCCTTCTTCCCTCACATGTAGCCCATCCTCAGCCTAGCTGGCTTCCAGGGGTCCCTGACATCACTCACCAACGGCCCTCTCACTTCACTCACTCCTGACAACAGCGTTAAATTATGTCACTCTACATGCTCGCTCTTTCCTTCTATACCAGTCATGAATGTCTTTCCCTATATTAATAATAAATAGCATACTGAGTACTTACATGAGGCACTGCTCTAAGCACTTTACATATATTAACTCATTTAATCTTGAGTAGGTTCTATAACTACTCTCCCATTTTACAGCTGAGGAAACTAAGGTACAGACAGATTAAGCAAGTGGCCCAAGGTCATGCAGCTGATAAATGATGAAAGCAGGATTCAAACTAGGATTTTTTGGCTCCAGTGCCTCCTCTCAATTCTGAGGCCTTCCTGCCTCTCTGTCCTCCTCACCCCCATCCTAACTGTTCTTACTTCCAACACCCTGCAACCAACATGAACTACTAACCCAGTCAGGCCTGACTTCTCACTGCCCTGAAATGCACCGAACCCATTTCTGTCCCTATGTTTTCATACTGCTCTAAAAGTGCCCTCCCTTCTGTTTTCTGCTTATTCAAATCCTACCTATTCTTCAAAGTCAAATCGATTCCCACCTCCTCCAAGCAGGCTTCCCTGATTGCTTAAGGTTTTATTTCATTCCCTCCAGTGTTACATCAGTCACAGGGTACATGATGAAAATTTAGGACTCAATTTTACAACTTCTTTGTTTCCCCAATACAGTTATTCATTCAACAAAAGAAAAAATTTTAAGACCCTAAAAATTCCATTGAAAGTTTGGATATTGGTCTAGAAGCTGAGGGTCCAGCTGTGAACAAGATGTGCAGGCTCTCATGAGGCCTACCTTTGGGGAAGGGGAACAAAAAAGACAATAAATAAATTAACAAAATATCAGTTCTCCAGCAAAGAGTGTTTCAAACAGATAGAAAACAAGAATGAGTTCAGCATAAAGAACAGAAAGAAGGATGGTGGGGCTGGGACCTAAGTGAGCTGGGGGGAAGTAACACAAGATATTAATGACATCTTTGATGATATCAGCAAAATTTTATATTACTTCCCCCAAGACATGGCCCGGACTAATGCTGAGCATGGTGGAAGAATTTTAATACTACCAAACCATTTACAGATGTAGATTAAGGCCAGACCATACAGCTACAGCAAAAGAAGAGAATGCAATTACCTATCTAATTGAGGATAAGGAGATAACTAACCTAAGTAATTGGACCCAAAAGAATTAGAGTAACTCCCTGGGTACACTGATAAAATAGGATAAAGAACTGTTAAATTCCTCCTCCACGCCTCCTCAGACTATTAGTATATAAATAACAGAAGAACCATTATAGAAACATTCTAGTAGTAAGCTATGGTCAGATAGCTGCCAGTTACACATCTCTGGTAGAAAACCTACAACTCACCAATTCAATCAACTACCATGAGCAGAACACTTCTGAAATGACTCTGCCCTGCAAAAAGCTTCTACAGCCTGCAAAATAGCCTGCATCGAGATAGGCTCTTGTAGATATCTGGAACCGTCCAAACTCTGAAGGGATTTTCTGGTTCACATAAAATAGGATTTTCTGGCTTACATTACAGACTTGCTCAACAATCTACACGTATGACTGTATACAGGAAACGACTGACCTGTTGTGGATCATCAGTTCAAATGCGAGTGTGTTCATGTCTCGGCCTAATTAGAGAATACATTCAAGGAAAAACAAACGGATGGAGAATCTGATTGCTGAGTGAGAGAGTGGTGGGGACGGAGAGCAGAGAAAAACACACAGAAAGCAAAAGCTCCCTGCCCTATGGCAAATGCAACTCCTTAAAAACGGACTCTTTATGTCAGAAAGAGAAAGATAAATACCATACGATATCACTTATATGTGGAATCTAAAATATGACACAGATGAACCTACCTATGAAACAGAAACAGACTCACAGACATAGAGAACAGACTTGTGGTTGCCAAGGCAGAGGGAGGGTGAGAGAGGGATAGAGTGGGCATTTGGGGTTAGCAGATGCAAACTATTATATATAGGATGGATAAATAACAAGGTCCTACTGTATAGCACGAAGAACTATATTCAATATCCTGAGATAAACCATAATGGAAAAGAATATAAAAAGTATATATATGTATAACTGAATCACTTTGCTGTACAGCAGAAATTAACAAAATGTTATAAATCTACTATACTTCAATTTTTAAAAATGGACTCTTTAACCCAGATGTTTCTCTACAGTTTAGGGTCTAGACTCTACACAATGCAGGAAAAATGTACTGAATCTTCAATTAATGGAAAATACAAGAAGTCCTTGTATAATTCTAAGTTGGGAAAAATCAAATTCCTACATTGAGAGGGTAATCTTATTAAAACATTAGAATGGAGAGAGCGCTTGTGTAAGCAGAATGGTTCTCATGATCCCATCTACACCGAAGCACTGATAGCTTGACTCCTCCCCAAAGACTTCTCTGATTAAACTAGCATCTTATTCAACATCTCCTGGGCATTTGGACGTTCGATGTATATTCTACTACACCTTGCTTTGCAACTGTTCTCAAATGGTTAACCTTCCTACCTAGACAATCAGCTTCTTAAGAGGGGGAAAGTTTGATTTCATTCTACAATCATCCCTTACTGGCTGCCCCTACCCTTGCCCTAAAATTTCCTAAAAGAGTACAAAGCTTTGCACATAGAGGTGGACTCTGTACAAGCTTAGAGTTAGAAATCTACTATAAAGGAAATCTAACCTGAATTATCTAGGGACTGAATGATGATTCCTTCTGGCCATTTGACCATTGTACTGCACTTTAGTTTTTCCACATGTTGGACATACAGAATCAAATTGACTCAAGTACACCACTAAATGTCAATTTGTCATAGAAACCAATTTCACCAGACAAAAGCCAAGAAAAGCAGTGGTCCAAATAGCTCAGGGAAAAGAGAAGCAATTATCTGGTTTTACCTGAACTACTTAGGTAGTAAAACAGGGCTTACAATGGAGATTTCAGGTCGGAGGCATCATTATAAAGTGCAAACGCATCCTCTGAAAGTAGATTTGCCATGTTCTTATACAAAAATATTCAAGGAAAACCATTTCACCTTCAACGTTGTAGTTTCTACTACTATATAGTAATTACAGTACAAAAAAGTAAAATGAAATGCCCACAGTAACACAGCCAGCACAGTGCCAATGTCAAGCTTGAGCCTCACTCTCCAGACTCAAGTTCAGCACCTGCCCACCATCTTTCTCTGAACTTTTTTCTTAACCTTCCATCTCTCCTCCTTTCTGAAACAGAAGTCCTACCACCAGCTGATAGAAAATTTCAAAATAACAATGAACAAATCCCCAAGCTAGCCAGCTGGACTCACTAGCAGAGAAATGTTTCGGGGGTGACTTCTCAGAGACAAGGGCAGAGCCATCAAAGAAGTGATGCAACAACTCCCAACTCAAATGTTTTCTCCTCCTTCATGTTTTACAGTCTGCCCTCGGCATCTTGCTCTTCTCTGAACATACAGTAATTTTTAGCAAAGAGCGAGCTTGAGGAGAGAACAGCATGCTCTTACAGGAGCTGTCCTTCGTAAACAAAAGTGAGGCTACTCATCAAGAAGACATGCACTTGGAGTGGTTTTTTTCAATATAACTGTATTTCCCTTTACATAATAAGGGATGTGCTCCTGGGGTGGGGGGGGAAAGGTCAACCAAATATTTGTAAAGAGGATTATATTTTCTCTGTTTGTTACATTACCATTGCAGAGCTCCCTTATCATCATTCTGGTTTAGCAGTGGAACTCCTCCCTCTATCCCCAAACCTGACAAGCAGTTCATTAATAAACAAAAATGTAAATGAAGTAAACTAGCTCCACTTTAAAGGAAATCTGTTACAAATCCTTCCTATGATTTCCTTTTTTGTGTATTGTGGTTAATGGTTCTTAACCTTTTTAAAAGTAGGGTGAACATGCAGTGGAAGGCATAGGGCCACAGTGCATGTTAGATTGAGAGATATACACTTGACACTTGAACAACGCAGGGGTTAGGGGCCTCAACTCTCCACAGAGTTGAAAATCCGAGTATAACTTATGGTCAGCCCTCTATATCCGCAGTTCCACATCCTCGGATTCAAACGACCAAAGAGCGTGTAGTACTATAGTATTTACTATTGAAAACTATCCGTGTATCAGTGGACCTGTACAGTTCAACCTCAGGTTGCTCAAGAGTCAATTGTAATTCCTGGTGCAGGATATGGCCTTGACACTGTTCCAGGTTTCCACGCAGAGCTCTCTGGCCACTCTCAAGTTAGAATCCTGTCCTTGCCTTAAGGCGCTAACTAAGCTAACTAACCTACGTCACTGTTACAGGAATTGAAAAATGTGTTCCCCAGTGGCTCTCTGCCTATCACAAGATTGAGAAGTTAATTCGCGATGGTAAATGTTACCTGCAAGAGATAAACTTTTCAATGAATTATTACCTGGGTTCATTCAAAGCTCTAGGACTAGAATCCCACATATTGTAGCACCGTTTCTTAAAATATTCCATTTGTGTGGTCACTGACAGCCAAAGAGGAATAACAAACTTGGCCAATTAAATGAGCAGATTTCCATATCTGATCCCATACGTGAACATCAAAATAAACTTTAAATAAATGAAAAAGGCTTAAATTTTAAACTACATCTTCCAGGAGGTCTAGGTTAAGGGAAGTGACAGACCCAAGGTCACAAAGTCATTGACAGGACATCCATGCCCGCCTAGGAAATACTGCAGCATCAGAGTGCTGTTCCCATTTGCTGGCTAGGATGGAATGTGGCATCTGATTGATCTCAACTGGATGAGATATGAGTTCTTTATCCAAAAGACACCAAAATAGGTCAGCATATATTACTCAAAACAGATCCAGACTCGTAAATCAGTAGACACTAGCTGGGTCAAAGAGAACGGTTGAGTTTTGGAATAAGTCACTCGATACAAAGCCTGGCTGACTGCGTAAATCTGTAAAAGACTTCCCCTGCCAATCAACAAAATGAAGAGGTGTAAACAAAAGTTTCAATACTTTTTTATTTTTTAAATGAAAAATATACGAACAGATCACTGCTAATATTAAAGCTCTGTTACACATATTCTAAAGCATCCTCAATACTGCAGGTTCTCAGAGAAATCGTACTAGCAGCCCAGCGGGTCTTAAGCATCAAGACAGACTCGGATGAATTTTTAGAGCCCTGTTTGCAGTTCTTCCCAACGCACTAGCACCCCCCTCCCCCCAAAAAAGTCCTGAATTGTTCTGCTGCACTTTTCCAGGTGCAGCCTCTGGGTTCCGAGGGGCTGGGGGCGAGGCCTGCGGGAGCGACTGCGGGACGAGGGGGTGCGGACGCCGGCCACGAGTAGGACTCGCCGCGCTCCCTCCGCAGGATCGCTCTGCAGGCTCGCCTCGTCCCGGCGCGACCGCCCCCCGCACAGGGGAGACATGCCCTGCTTTCGGTCTTTCCAAAATCGGACAGTCTGCTCCTGTCCCGAAAATGGGGACGGGGAGAGGGGGCTGCTCGCCCGCCCTGCCCGAGGTCCCTGCATCCTTCCTTCTCGCCGCCTCTCTCCTGGCCTCTCCCGCAGAGGCGGCCCGCCCTGCAGAGCTCCCCACAGCCCCCGAGTCGCCGTCACCGCGCCCCCAGCCGCCCGCCGCGCTCACCTTGGCCCGCGCCCGCGCTGGTGGCGGTGGAGTTCCCGCAGCCCATCGCGCCGCCGTCCAGGGAAGCCGCGCTCGGAAGCTGGCAGCCGCAGATCCTGGGGGCGGAGACGGAGGCGGAGGGCGTCGCGCCCCTAGCGGGAGGCCGGCAGGAAACACACTGGGCGGAGGGGCGCGCGGGGACAGCCCCCTCCAGCTACCGACGGGCGCAAACCTGGGCGCCGCAGGCTTGGGCGGGCCGGGACGGAAACCACCGGGCAACCCTCGCCCCCGCCGCGCCCGGCTCTGGGACCCAGCAGGACCCACCCGTCACCTGGGCAACCGCGGCGCCGGCCAATCCGCAGCCTCCTGCGGGCTCCCGGCTGGGCATTGGTCGTCGTTAAGAGGGGGCGGGAGTTTAAAGTAGGTTGGGGCGAGGGCGGGGCCGAGGGGCGTTGCCGGTGCAGGCTGGAGGGTGAGGCTGGGCGGCAGAGGATGCCCACCTGCTTGCCTTCCACATCCTCTTTGCCTTTTCTTCCTTTTCGCCACTTCCCCTCCCTGCTCCAGGATGTGGGGAGGAGAAGTGTCAGGAAACAGATGTTTTGAGCACGGTGGGCGCCCAAAATATGTTACAGACTGAAGCCAACACTGAAATCCATTTCTGCTCTAACAGAAAACCAATGCAACTCTGTTCCCCCATCCACAGTTGCAACATAAGTCTTCCCCATGTTGGTCATATTAACCTACTCGACTTTAAAATGGATATCTGCCACAATTGTGATGATCTGGATCCAGAACCTTGAGGCAGGAGATAGATGGGCCCCAGGCTGAGCAGCTGGAATCTGTCCCCTGTGGACAGATACTCCAAGATAAAGATAATGGCAGGAGCAAAGAGGAGCTGAGTCCTGCTTGGATAGAAGATAAAGAGACCACATATTTCTCATTCTTTTTTTTTTTTGAATTTTATTTTATATACTTTTTATACAGCAGGTTCTTATTAGTTATCCATTTTATACATATTAGTATATATATGTCAATCCCAATCTCCCAATTCATCACACCACCACCCCCGGCCCCCGCCGTTTTCCCCCCTTGGTGTCCATACGTTTGTTCTCTACATTTGTGTCTCAATTTCTGCCCTGCAAACCGGTTCATCTGTACCATTTTTCTAGGTTCCATATATATGCGTTAATATACGATATTTGTTTTTCTCTTTCTCACTTACCTCACTCTGTATGACAGTCTAGATCCATCCACGTCTCAGCAAATGACCCAATTTCGTTCCTTTTTCTGGCTGAGTCATATACCATTGAATATATGTATCACCACTTCTTTATCCATTCATCTGTCGATGCGCATTTAGGTTGCTTCCATGACCTGGCTATTGTAAATAGTGCTGCAATGAACATTGGGGTGCATGTGTCTTTTTGAATTATGGTTTTCTCTGGGTATATGCCCAGTAGTGGGATTCCTGGGTCATATGGTAATTCTATTTTTAGTTTTTTAAGGAACCTCCATACTGTTCTCCATAGTGGCTATATCAGTTTACATTCCCACCAACAGTGCAAGAGGGTTCCTTTTTCTCCACACCCTCTCCAGCATTTGTTGCTTGTAGATTTTCTGATGAAGCCCATTCTAATTGGTGTGAGGTGATACCTCATTGTAGTTTTGATTTGCATTTCTCTAATAATTAGTGATGCTGAGCAGCTTTTCATGTGCTTCTTGGCCATCTGTGTGTCTTCTTTGGAGAAATGTCTATTTAGGTCTTCTTCCCATTGTTGGATTGGGTTGTTTTTTCTTTTAATATTGAGCTGCATGAGCTGTTTATATATTTTGGAGATTAATCCTTTGTCCGTTGATTTGTTTGCAAATGTTTTCTCCCATTCTGAGGGTTGTCTAATCTCTATAGTATGTCATCTGCAAACAGTGACAGTTTTACTTCTTATTTTCCAAGTTGTATTCTTTTATATCTTTTTCTTCTCTGATTGCTGTGACTAGGACTTCCAAAACTATGTTGATAATAGTGGTGAGAGTGGACATCCTTGTCTTATTCCTGATCTTTCAGGAAATGCTTTCAGTTTTTCACCATTGAGAATGATGTTTGCTGTGGGTTTCTCATATATGGCCTTTATTATGTTGAGTTAGGTTCCCTCTGTGCCCACTTTCTGGAGAGTTTTTATCATAAATGGGTGTTGAATTTTGTCAAAAGCTTTTTCTGCATCTATTAAGATGATCATATGGTTTTTATTCTTCAATTTGTTAATATGGTATATCACATTGATTGATTTGCATATATTGAAGAACCCTTGCATCCTGGGATAAATCCCACTTGATCATGGTGTATGATCCTTTTAATGTGTATCTGCATTCTGTTTGCTAGTATTGTGTTGAGGATTTTTGCATCTATATTCATCAGTGATATTGGTCTGTAATTTTCTTTTTTTGTAGTATCTTTGTCTGGTTTTGGTATCAGGGTGATGGTGACCTCATAGAATGGGTTTGGGAGTGTTCCTTCCTCTGCAATTTTTTCGGACAGTTTGAGAAGGATGGGTGTTAGCTCTTCTCTAAATGTTTGATGGAATTCACCTGTGAAGTCCTGGACTTTTGTTTGTTGGGAGATTTTAAATCACAGTTTCAATTTCAGTGCTTATGGGTAATCTTGGTTGTAGTTTCTTCCCTTTCATCACTTTAAATATGTCATGCCACTCCCTTCTAGTTTGCAGAGTTTCTTCTGAGAAATCAGCTGTCAGCCTTCTGGGAGTTCCCTTGTATGTTATTTGTTGTTTTTCCCTGCTGTTTTCAATAATTTTTCTTTAATTTTTGCCAATTTGATTACTATGTGTCTAGGCATGTTTCTCCTTGCATTTATCCTGTATGGGACTCTCTGTGCTTCCTGGACTTGGGTGGCTATTTCCTTTCCCATATTAGGGAAGTTTTCAGCTATAATCTCTTCAAATATTTTCCCAGGTCCTTTCTCTCTCTTCTCCTTCTGGGACCCATGTAATGCGAATGTTGTTGCATTTAATGTTGTCCCAGAGGTCTCTTAGGCTGTCTTCATTTCTTTTCATTCTTTTTTCTTTATTCTGTTCTGTAGCAGTGAATTCCACCATTCTCTCTTCCAGGTCACTTATCCGTTCTTCTGCCTCAGTTATTCTGCTATTGATTCCTTCTAGTGTAGTTTTCAATTCAGTTATTCTATTGCTCATTTCTGTTTGTTTGTTCTTTAATTCTTCTAGGTCTTTTTAAAACATTTCTTGCATCTTCTCAATTTCTGTCTCCATTCTTTTTCTGAGGTCCTGGATCATCTTCACTATCATTATTCTGAATTCTTTTTCTGGAAGGTTGCCTATCTCCACTTCATTTAGTTGTTTTTCTGGGGTTTTATCTTGTTCCTTCATCTGGTACATAGCCCTCTGTCTTTTCATCTTGTCTATCTTTCTGTGAATGTGGTTTTTGTTCCACAGGCTGCAGGATTGTAATTCTTCTTGTTTCTGCTGTCTGCCCTCTGGTCTATTTCTCATTCTTGAGGTCGAGGAGACCTCCTAAACTACACACAGCAAAAAGTTTCCTCAGAGGTCAGAGAAGGGAGAGGGCACTAGACCATAGTCAACTACACTTTCTCTGAGCCCACCCATGTGTGTCTATGCACATGTACTTTTTTCCTCCTAATAAATGCTTTACTTGTTTCACTACTTTCCATCTCTTGGTTGAAATTCCTTTCTCCAAAGCAGACGATCCAGGGCCTTGTCACTAGCCACTGGCCCTCATGGTCTAGTGGCTAGGATTTGGGGCTCTCACTGCCATGGCTTGGCTTCAATCTGTGACCAGGGAACTGAGATCCTGTTTCAAGCCACTGCAGGCCAAGTCCACCCGAGATCAACCTGAACTCTGATTTAATGACAGAACTGTGAATTTATGTGGCATCTTTCAACCTAATAGTTGGGCACGTATTACTGGAGTCAGACTGTCTGAGTTAAAATCCCTGCTCTGCCACTTAATAGCTGTGTTATTCAGCAAAATTACTTAACTCACAACTTATCAGTTGTTTTACCTGTAAAATGGCAATAATAATTCTGATACATGCAATAAGTCTAACACAGTGCTTGACCCTAAATAAATGCCGGCTCTTTTTTTTTTTTAAACCTATTAGAAATGAGCACTATTTCCCTGAAAGTAAGGACTGTCTGGTTTATCAAAATGTCCTCCTGGCTCATCAGACAGACTCAATAGATGTTGTGTGAGATGAATTCAAGCCAGGAATTAAATCTCCATTTTAAATCCATTTAATATTTATAGAGAATATAGCCTGGGCCAAGACCTTTGTTAAAATTAAGTTCCAGGGATACTAACATGTGGGAGAGAGTCTAACCAGGCAGACAGATTATAAACAAATTAATTACAATATAGCAGGGATGCTAACAGAGGAATACAGGGAACCCAGGGGATGCTGGGATACTGGTACAAAGACTTTCCTAAAGGCATACAGCTGTGTTTAGATGAAACCTTGAACTAGAACCAAGGCCCTGGTGGATGGTTGAACATGATCTTTGAGACAATGGTGAGGAGTGGGTAGTCCTATCATTCAGGATACAAAAGATACACCATGCTCCGTTTGAAAATTAGGTATAGCTGGGCTCATGCTGAGATGGTAATTAACTCTTGGGCAAATAGGGCATTTTTGAGTTGTATGCCGTCTTAGAAGCGCTGCTTCTCTACCTTGGCCTCCACCATCTTGGTTCAGTGGCTACCCCCTTACAAATACAGAATTGGTGAGGGAGAAAGAGGGGAATTATCAAACAGCCAAAAGAAACACTCTTGCTTATTTCTTCACTGTATGACACTGGAGCCCTAGAACACTCATAAGAAAGAGAAAAACAGACCCTGACATCCAGAAAATGGTCTGACATTCACAGCTAGGTCTTCATGTTCTCCTATTAAAGATAATTGCACAGAACACCAATATCAGAGATGGTGGCTCAATAACTCTGAGGAGGTAGACCAAAAGTAAGACCACTCAGTTATCTTGTCTGAATATGACAAAAACAAAGTCACTGGCAAACCAAAAAACACCACCCAATCCTGACTAATACAAATGATTGCTACTTTTTTTTTTTACCAGTTATAATTTTAGCACTATTCCAGTCTTCCTGCCTTGTAAGTGAGATTCATTAAGGATATCCTGTCATAGAACTGTCCATGCTTCCCGACAACATCCAATCCAGAAATAAAAGTGCTGCTGCCTTAAATCCCAACCAAAATCACCTAACTTGAACCCAGATCTTTTAAGTCCTTTTCTAACACTCTGTTACTGAGATGCTTCATGGTTCCCCATGGTGTGCATTCTCTGTCACTATGATGAGCAATAAACCCAACTTGTTCAACTACCAGGATGTTGGAATTCTTTGACTGGAGGACATTGGCCCTTGTAAATCATACGTATTCTGCCTTATAAGGTTATAGAGTGTGCTATCTGCCTATTCTTTGGACAAACACTATTGTGTGTCTCATTTGTGCCAGCCACTCTTCTAAATGCTTGACATACAGCAGTGAACAAGGCATAGAGGAAAAATCTAATGCAAGGAGACAGATCAAAATCAAAAAACAATAATTTCAGATACTATAAGTGCAATGGGAAAAAAAAATAAAGCAGCATACTGGAATAGGTTCCTAAGAGGGAGGTCTGTGTTAGGTTGGATGGTCAAGGAAGGCCCCTCTGAGGAAGGGCTATTTTAGCTGAGGTCTGATTGATGAGAAGAAATTAGACATGTGAAGACCAAAGAAAGAGCATTCCAGGTAGAAGGAATGTGACGTGCAAGAGTCCTGAGGCAGGAACAAGCTGGGTATGTTTCATAAATGAAAAAAAGGCCAGGATGGCTAAGCTAAGGCAGAAATGGAGGGGGTTCACTGAAGAAGTAGGCCAAATTGCACTGGGTAGGATGGGCTTTGGAAGAAGTTAAGATTTTATTCGAAGGGTAATGCAAAATCATTTGATGATAAGTTCCTAATAAAATGTCAGGCATACAGTAAGTGCCCCATGTTAGTCAGTCCTCTCCCTAACATGGAGTGAAAGAATAAGTCTAGTGTCTCCTTTTTCCTTTTTAAGAACTTATTTTATTTCATGGACAATGGCTAACTGCATTTGGATGTTTTCGAAAAACAATGAATCAAAAGAAAATCATTAATGCATGCCTCATTTCCTGACTGGGCAATTTTAGCTTCTCTCTCTGTGCCAGTTTTAAATCACACCATTTAGCTGTTGTTTTCATTCTTCAAACAAGAACTGATGTGGTGTGAAAGAGAGAGAAAAGGCATGTGACTGAAAAGGATCCGACAAGAAAGAGTAAACAAGGTGCAGGAGAACATGGAGCTCAGTCAGTCTCAGTTTTCACAGTTTGTCTTCTGTAAAGGACTCTCCACAAAATGTTGGACAACCTGAGTTTTATTTTTGTTTTTCTATTTTTCCCTGTTGACAGGTTGCAAGACAGCTGTCTCAGCTCTGAGTAGCTCAACCACACATGACAATACTCAGCAACAAAGAGGGAGATTTCCCCCCTTCATATTCCTTTCTAAAGCCAGGAGGCACCCAGAGAACTTCCTCTCCCATTTCATTGGCCAGGATCAGATCACATGCCCCTTCCTGATCCAGCCACTGGGAAGGTAAATAGGACACTTATAATTGGCTCTGGTAAGTTACAGTTGGCCCCGGTCATGACAGGAAGTGCAGGATAGACACCTGAACAAAATTGGGGCTCTGCTGGCCAAAAAAATAAAAGGAAGAATAATTAATAGCTGCTTAAATCAGTAGTTGTGATAGATATTACAAATGTGCCCCAATATCTAGTTGTCTTCTGGATTAGGTGTCCCACCCCCCCTTGAAGATGGGCACAGACATGTTATTAGATTTAGCCAATGAAATATGAGTAAAAGTAAAATGTGACTTAGAGGCTCCGTGAGTTCTGGTCTCCTGGGAGTTAGGAGTTAGCAGAGTAAGAGATTTATTACAGGAAACACCTGAAAGATACAGGGAGGAGGGATCAGAAGGAGGCAGGGAAAGTCTTTCAGGCTGCATTGCAGGTCTGTCACCCACAGGGAGACTAAGAAGGGAGGTCTATAAGGAGGACTGTGTAGGAAGAAGCTCAGACTGTGGTGCAGCTTTGAGAAAGTCTTAGCCAAGGCAGCAGAACTTCAAGTGCAGATTGCCTGTAAGGGTGGTTCCATGCTGGGCAGAGATGGCCAGGCCCTAGTATCCCAGCCAGGCTGCAAGCTGCCTAGAGAGATCTTGACCTCAGCTTGACTACAGCAGCAGATCCCGAAGATGCCAATAGCTGGGGACTGTCAGCCAGCTTCACCCCTCACAGCTGGTTCTCTCTTGAAGGGAAATCTGAGCAGCACATCTCCAAGCCTGTCGCACGTGCCGCGCATGAATCTGGATTGCAAGTGCTAGATTCTCCAGCTGTGAGGACCCTAGAGGCGCATGTGGAGGAGTTTCATCCTCCAACAGCCTGGAACCCTAAGTCGCTGCATCTGGCAGGTTCCCACCCAAACCCCCACGGGACCTGCAGCATGAGCAAGAAAGACACTTCTGCTGTGTTTAAGCCGCTGAGATGTTAAGATTATCATAATACACCAGTAGGTATATCATAACATACCATATCATATCAAAACAGAGCATAGCATTTCATAACGTATCATAACACAGATAGAGCAATGAAACCTGTGTTTGGTACAATATACATGTTCAAATGTATGAGCATAAAATTGACCACAGTATTTTTCTTGGATTTTGATCTCTTTTATATCCATGGGTGTGCTCTCTTTTGCTGTCCCACAGTGTTTATTTGCACTTTCTTTTCTTTCTTGATTAGTCTTGCTATAGATTTGTCCATTTTATTGGAGCTTCAGAGTCCACGTTTAATTTTTTTACCATCTCTTTTTTTGTTTTGCTTTCATTTATTTCCAGCCTTAATTATTTTCTTCTTTCTAATCTCTGAGTTTACTTTGTTATTTGTGCAACTTCTTGAGTTATCACCAAACTCATTTAAATAGTTCTTCCAAATATTGCTTATGCTGCATCCCAAAAGTTTTGATAGTTCATATTTTCACCACTGTTCAGTTGTATTTTGTAACTTCCATTACCTATTAATCCATGAATCATTGAGAACGTTTTTGTTTCCAAATGAATTTCTTTTTAAAATGCATTAATATTTTTACTACTGATTTTAATTTGTCTTGGAAAGCATTATCACTATGAAAATGATGGTTTGAAATATACTGGGACTTCCCTTTTCATTCTCCATGTTTAATATTTGGACATTTTCAAAACATTTTCATATGGCATGTGCTGCTTATTCAGCCCATAAGTGACATTTTTTAACAGACAACATTGAATATAGGTATCTCACATCTCTCTGATTAAACCGTTAGTTCCTTGAGGACAGAGATGTGTCTTCCATTTTTTATTTCCTTTAGTGCACTATGAGAGCAGGTAAAATGTCTTTGTGTGAGTGTAAATGGACAGAGGTGAGGGAGAGAGAAAGAGAATCATTCACTGTAAAAACGTTTTTAGCCCAAATGCCGTTATTCATCTAGGACTGGTTTTTCCAGAGAACTTACATCATTGTTCTGAAAACAATAATGAATTTTTGAACACTGACTGTGGGTCAGGCACAATGATAACTACATTGCATGAATTAGCTCATTTAATCCTCAAGGGGATTAAATTAAAATCCTAAGGAGTAGATTCTGTTGGGTGGTTCACAGACTTAATAGGAAGATTGGGAACAGACCTGGGAAGCAGTCAGAAGGCAAGGGAGACTGAGCAATGGGGACACTGCAGCCACGGTGCGCTGTGCTTGTCCACAAGTGCCACTATACCTGCCACCAGTGGCACTATATTTGCCTCTGTCTCTATCCACCACTGCTGCTATCACAAACCCCACCCCACCCTCACTTAACTACGTGCCACTCTGCGGCAAGATTCAAAGCCCCAGGAGGAAAAATCCAAAGTGAAATGCTATGTAAGGTCAGAGAGAAAGAGAAGTTGTCTCCCTTCCATCGAGAGAGGGAAAGGGGAGCTCTGCCTCCCATCGTGACTTAGTAGGTGATTTCCCCCGAACCTGAGAGAGGGCTCATTTTCTGAGTAGTTTTAAAAGCCATTTATCTACTATAACATGTACAGTGTTTGACTTAAGAACGTTGATTCCGATGCTCTCATCTGAGAGTGAGGAAACTCAGCAAAGAGGTCTATTCACCATTGCTCTGTTAGATAGCAGAGCAGAAACTTGATGCCCCACACCCTCCATCTCCAGACTATAATGTCCTGCCTCTTTTATCCTTAAAGATACACTGGACCACTGACAACCCTCTGACGGTTCTCTTCCCTTGCAGATATTATTCTTCCTTTGGTAGACAAGAGATTGAGGGGTGTGAACTTTTGAATCTCAAATAACCATCAGATTTGGCAGGCGGCTTTGGCTCTGAAAACCTAGAACATCAGTTAGAACTCAGAGTTCCTGGCTGTAGAGGCAATGTTGGCAGGTACTTAGCAGGAGCCCCCATCATGGGTAGAAGAGGACAGTCATGTCTTTCCCTGGTGACCGGCCACAGGCACATCTCCCTGGAGCTGAAGTTTGGCCTCAGTGGCTGCCACACCATAGGCCTCCCAGCTTCCAGGGCATTCTGACCTCTCTGGTTCCCCGATTCCCTCCCTTTCTCCCTCAGATCAGCCAAGAGCCAACCCGAGCTTCCAAAATGAACTTTACCAGGAAACCAAGAGACAGCAGCACCTACACCGTAATTTTTTCAACATAGAGAAGGGTAAATTTACACATCTCATCCTAACTAGATAACCAAGTATTGAGAAATACATCTTCCCAGGCCAGTGTCCATTTCCCTCTCACTCCTCCTCTGGTGTCCACGCTCCTTAGCTGGAGTAGTTGAAACAGAAATTCCCATCTCTTCCACAGTCCTAATGCATCACATAGCATGCCCAGATGAAGACTGCTTCCACATGTCCCTACTGCCCATCAGCCCTCTCACCCTTTGGGTGAAATTTGACAAAAGCAAACCAGGAAAGCATTGCCTCATGGAACTGAAAAGTACATAAGCAAAGACTACTTCAGCTGTGCTTTGACAAGATACAAAAAGTCACCAGGACTCAGTTTCACACCATCTCTCAGCTTGGTCCCATTCTCAGGTCCTACTCAGTGGCCCCTGGTAGGATCAGACTCTCCACATCATGGTGGCCAAGACAGCTGCATGAGATCCTCATGTGTGCTCAAGTTCAAGGCCAAAGAGAAAATTCATGCATCTTTTCTGGTAATTCCTGCTCAATTCCCAATTGTCACTCTGACTGAGCCATTTTATATCACATGCTCATCCGTGAAAGAGTCATTGAGGACAAGAGGGTGTGGCAATTTGATTGGCCAGGCTCACTTCACCCAAATCACTCTGCCCAGGCTGCAGGGAGTAGGACCGAGGGCCGGGAAGAGAAGACCTTAGTCAGGCACCAAGGTGGGCTCCCCTTCCCTTTTCATTCCTTGCACTAAAGAGAGCCTTTTCAAGGGACTTCTCTGGTGGTCCAGTGGTTAAGACTCCACCCTTCCAATGCAGGGGGCATGGGTTCCTTCCCTGGTCAGGGAACTAAAATCTCTGCATGCCCCGTGGCGTGGCCTAAAAAAGAAAAAAACAAAACAAAACCAGAGTGCCTTTTCAGAATGTAAATCCGATCAAATCACCCCTTTCCCGTCTTAGAATCTTCAATAGCTGCCCATTACTCTTATGATAAAAAACAAAAGTCCTAGACTTGGCCTCCAAGGCCAGTCTTGGTCTGATCTCCATCCCCCTCTCCTCCTTCTATGCTCCTCTTACCCCCTTCTTGGGTTTCTCTTCGTGTCCCTCCCACCACTACGGGTTTGCACTAGCTGTTCCTTTTGCCTGGAATGCTCTTTTTCTCTCCTCTTTGCCTAATTAATTCCTGGTTAGCCTTCAAACTTTACTCAAGTGTTACTTCTTCAGAGAAGCCTGGTCTCACCTCCCTGAAAGGGTTAAGTCTCCCTATTACAGAGCCTCTTTGTCCTCAAAGCACTTGTCACAGTTGCAGGTTTAGGTTTCTGTGTGGCTCTTAGCTTAAACTCTGTGTCTCCTATGAGGCTATCTATTCATTAGCACAGAGATCGGGCTTGGTTTGGCTTCATCATAGTTTCTCCAGCACTACGCTCAGTGCTTAGACCAGTAGGGATGCAGGAATATATGTGAGCATCTATCCATGCCACTGTAGGGCTGACCTAGAGAAGCCGACAGACAAAAAACAAAAATAAAACAAAACAACAACAAAACCCCACAGATAGATGCCCCCAAATCATCCGCTGAGGTAAGTACAATGAAGAGATTCCTTGCAACAGGCTGAGATCAAATACACAAGTGGAGGAGCTCCTTACATGGTGATGGTGACTTTTAAGGTGACATCTGAGGGTAGGATGGAGCTAGGCTCTTAGAGCTTCTTGGCTATGTGTTTCATCAGCTATGACAACCTCAGGACTCCAAGACTTGGGGCTTAGAACCAAGGAACAGGCGGGGCCCCAAGAGTGGAGAGGAAAATGTGCTGGGCAAATGTCCTGGGATTTCAGAGCAAGAAAGCACCCCAGGAATTGTGGTCCAATGTCCTGCCATCAAGCCTCTGGGGGGACCCCATCTTAGAGCTCACACGATGTATCTACTTCTTTTTCTCTGGGCTAACGTCTAATTACTTGGCCATTTTTAAAGGAAGGGACTGGGGCAGAGACCAAAAATAGTGTGGTTTCCATCTCCTTGTAAATCACCCATTTTCCTCACCAAGCGTCATTGCCAGCCCTCACAGTTTGAAGTTATTACATTTTTTAAATTGACCTACAGTACACATAACATAAATAAAGCATTTTCAACTATACAATTCATGGCATTTAATCCTCATAATGTTTTGCAGCCATCACCACTATCTACGTCCAACCATTTTCATTATCTCAAAAGGAAACCTTGCACCCGTTAAGTGTTCACTCCCCATCTCCCACCTCTATTCCCAGCCCCTGGCAACCACTCATCTGCTTTCCATCTCTGTGGATTTGTCTATTCTGAGTATTTCATATAAATGGAGATGTTATCGCAGTTTAAATTTGGGGTTATTCCATAGTATTTTTACATTATCAAAGCTTGTATATCGTTTTGTGCGCCCATGAATTTACAGACTAAATAGGTCCGAGTGAGACTGAGAATAAAAAGTTGTATTGGGAGTCAGTAGCTATTTATAATAATGAAGAGAAGCTGGGAAAGTGTTGCAGCGGGCAAGTGGCAAACCTGCTTCTTGGGGTCTAATTAGCACCATGATGAAAGTTTAATGCACATGTAAACGTGTAAAACAAATAATGTCACATCCTTTTCTCTGAAGCATGTCCTCATTTCCTACAGGGAGCTGTGAGCATTTTCCTTGGGCAGCTAAACATTCAAGATGTGAAAGACAACTATTAGCCTGTGTAGAGTGGATGAGTTTGCCCTGATGAATTAAAGAGAGATCAAGCTAGAATTCAAACCAAGAACAGGAAGTAATTTGCCTGAAATGTTTTTTGTTTATGAATTTTTAAATTTTTTTTATTTTTTTTTGCTGTATGCGGGCCTCTCACTGTTGTGGCTTCTCGCATTGTGGAGCACAGGCTCCGGACGCGGAGGCCCAGCGGCCATGGCTCACGGGCCCAGCCGCTCTGCCGCGTGTGGGATCTTCCCAGACCAGGGCACGAACCCGTGTCCCCTACATCGGCAGGCGGACTCTCAACCACTGCGCCACCAGGGAAGCCCTGTTTATGAATTACTTTTTACATGCTATTTTTGAAGATTTGAAACATGGTTGAATAATCTTCAATGGCTTAAGAAAACATGCAGTAACATTGACAAACAATGTTAAACTTGTAAATAAACTTTTACTTGAATTACATTTAAGATCACGTATTTTAAATTATACAACACGACCAAACCTTAGAGAAAACTGGGAATGACAGTTTAGATGCATATATATGAAGTTTTCCTTACAACAGGCTGTCATTTCTAGAAGTTCAATATTTAAAAATGGGATTTTAACAGTTACATATTTGTTTCTCTAAACAGGAAAATAAAAGGAAGCTTGATATTGAAATCCTCAAATCCACATTTCTCCTGAAAAGCCCCTTTCTTCCAAAGGAAGTCCCTTCCTTCTGGATTATTTTTTCACAGACGACTTTGAATGAAACCAAACAAACTGCATTGTCACCCCTTAGGTTTGCCTTACCAATGTATTTGAAAGCCAAAGCAATACAGTCTAACATGCTAAGGAAACTTTTTCCTTTATATACAACATGATCATTTCCAAGCGAATTGGCAATCCATGGAGATCAGTCAAACCTTTATGCTAGAATATCAAAAATTTGGCTAACAGGGCCAGACTGTCAATATCATGTCTAAATTTAGTTGCTAATTGGCCTATCAAAGAGCCTCGTTGCCATGACTAACTAAACAATATACATGAATGGTTAAGATTAAATTGCTTGGAAAAGAGGGAAGGAACTGGAAGGTGAAAGGGGGATATTTAATCATTAGCTAAAGCGCACGAAATTTGGACTCCTGTGTCTGGACACAAAGGGATTTCCGGAGAAAGTGATTTCCACATTCAGGCCCCTTTAGTAAAGAAAATCTTTCAGGATTCAGGGAGATAATAAGGACATCATTTTCTGATTTTAAATGCTTCAACAGATGACCAAAAAGATTTATTAAATTACAGATGTTTTCTAGCTTGAAGATCTTAAAATGTGATCTTGGATACAGAAGCTCAGGCCAGAAACTTCCTTGACTGAAGCGATTCTAAATCCCAGTCACTTACAGACACTCAGTCCACTCACCTTGAGTTTCTCCTTCTTCCCCCACAACTGGCTGCTTCTAACCTCTCCGTGAATCAGACTTCTCCCTACCATGCTTTGTTTAATTCTGCAGAAATTCAGTTTTCTGAATGCCTTAATGATAACCCTGGTGAACATTCATATTATGTTTAAGATAAAACAGGGCAGGAAATTGAAGCCTTAGAACTTTGAAGTCAGACAGACATAGGGTCAGTTCCCTGTCCTGACATTCATAACTGAATAACCTAAAACCCCCTAACATCTTTAGACCTACCGTATGGACATCATATAACAACGGAAAGCGCACAGACTCTTAGAGCCAGACAGCCTGGGTCCAAATCCTAATTCATCACTGACTAGTAAGTTATCTAGGCACTCTCTGTCTCAGCTTCCTTATTTGTAAAAAAGGGAAAATAATAGCAGCTACATCAGTAGGTTGCCATGAGAATTAAATGAGTTAATATACGTAAATCACTTCAGTATCTGGCACAGGGCAAGAGCCACATAAGAGATTTCAGTATTAGTAGTCATAGTAGTGGTAGTAGTAGCAGTAGAAGAAGGAAAAAAATGTTATTATCACTATTGCTAACAGTTTTGTGGAGAATTAAGCGAGATCATAAAGTATCTCACAGAGTAAGCATTCAATCAATAGTACAATACGTATTTTGTATTTCCAGCTTCAGAAAATATAAAGGCAGTGGGTGCTTATTCTCATTCATTTAACGATAAACATTTTTAGTGAGCAATTATGAAGTGCTGCAGACTGTGGCAGGTGATGACCACACAGAGATGCAAGGATAGGAGGCCAGTCCTCACAACTCTTAGGCTAGCAGGGAAAGAAATGTGCCATTGGTTGCTTGTCTTGGGTGCTATGGTACACATTTGCATGGGATTCCATGGCGCCCCAGATGGAGGAGATCAGAGAAGGCTCTAAAGGGGGTGACACTTGAGCTGAACCTTTAAATATGAATGTTCCAGCCTGATAGAGAAGACAAGGGCTCATTTCAGGAGAGAAAGCAGCCACCTCCCACACTGCTGCCAAGGCATCTTTCTGTCCCAACACACTTGATCATATCATTCTCCTCCTTTACATCCCATCTTGGTTCCTCACTGCCAAGAAGACAAAGGCTAAACTCTCTAGTTGGCATTCAAAAGCTTTGTACCATCTGACACTTCCTCCTTTGTAGCTCCATTTCCAGCCACTCCTCTTCCTGAGCACTGTGTTCTGAGCACTCCAAGCGCCTTTGCTCACAGAGGTGCCCCTGCCTGGCATGTCTCCCTCTCCCATCCTCCATCTAACACTTTCATATTCAATCCTCAAGACCCATCAAATGTTACCTTCTCAGCAAAGGTAACATCTCCTATCTTCCCAGGAAGAAATCATTCCTCCTCCCTCTATAACGTAGGTGCATTCCTTACCACATTGTGTCATTAGGTCTTGTTTATCCACCACCCTCCCCCCCCAACACTAAAATACAAATTCCACAAAGGTCAAGGTTCTATTCAACTTTCCATTTTCAGAGCTTAGCCAAACACATGGCAACCTCTCAATAATCTTGAGCTATTATTTCTCTGGTGGATGCTGGGAAAATATTCACTAAGTCATGGAGTCAGTCAAGGAGAACTTGTTGCAGAAGGAGTCACTCAACCAGATCAGAGATCATCCACAGCAATTTCATGCAGGAAAATCAAGCAGCATTTCCTGACTTTCTTGCTCCTTAGTCTTTGGAGCACTTGCTTTTGAAATGTACATCCAATAAGAGAAAAGTCGTTGGAAGAACTACACCTTTGGAGTCTCCCATCCCATGAGGCCCAGTCCTGGAATAAGAGTTTCTCTTGTCATCCAGTGAGCTCTCACAGGTTATTAGAGACCGTGACCAAAATTCCCCTTGGCAATAAATTGGAAGTAATTCCCACCTATTGGCACAGAATGAAATTCTTATCCTCCATAGCTGGCCAGGGACGTACATGAGACCAATTCAGGCTCTGCCATTAGAAGTGGGGACTTGACCCCCAGATCCCCTCACTGAATGGTGCTGAGAAGTGCTTCACCAACATCACTGGGAATGAACTACATCTAATCGGAGAAAGCCTATGGCAGCAAAAGTAGAACAAGGGCGTTTAAAATCAGCAACTTTGTTTTCTCTCTCATTTGCCTTGTTATCAGGGTTGGGCTGCTGGAATAGTCATATTATGCAGTCATGCACATCAAAAATTGAGATGGGCGTTATCTACCCCATACCACATGTGAAAGCTCCCACATGTACTTTTTCTGCAAGTAGGTCACCCTCCTGTGTCTTAGACCCCACCCCTGTGCTACCGAAAAAGACATCTCACTTCTATCACTTTCCTCTTTCCCACAGAGATCATCAGCTTTTGCTTCTTCTCTGGCTTTCAGAGTGAGAATGTCTCTCCCAGTTGTAGAAATAAATTCTACTGTTTGATTCTATCCCCCTACTGTTCCTTCCAACTGTTCTCACTTCCCCAGTTTATGGCATACCTCCTGTCTTTCTAGATCTCTCTGTCTACTCATCATGAGTATTTGTTGAGTAACTTCTAGGGCCTCTGGACTTCTTCTAAGGTGGTGAGATTAGTAAAACCTCTACTTTCCACAATACTGTTAGGTATTGCTTCTTGCCACTGAAATCATCTTAAGTGATATACTTGGTGACAGTAGTGGGCTGCTCTATTTTTTTTTTTATTGCAGTATAGTTGATTTACAATGTTGTTAGTTTCTAGTGTACATCAAAGTGAATCAGTTATACATATACATGTATCCACTCTTTTTAGACTCTTTTCCCACATTGGTCATTACAGAGTATTGAGTAGAGTTCCCTGCGCTCTACAGTAGGTCTTTATTAGTTATCTATTCTATATATAGTAGTGTGTATATGTCGATCCCAATCTCCCAATTTATCCCTCTGGGCTGCTCTAGTTTTGACGTACCCTTATCCTTATCACAAGAACCAGACTTCCATTTGGGTAGCTCTGCATCTCCCATTCAATGTGGTCCTGATGGGACTGTGAGCCATGACCGCTCACCAAGGAGAAGAACTGGTTCACAGTGGACTGTGATCCAAGCTGGGCCAATCCAGCTCTTCCCCAGGAATCTGAAGCTTGAGCAGAGTACCACTAGCATGGAAAGTAGGTGGGGCTGAGTCATCCTACTTTGAGGCAATGCCTCAAAGATCCTGTTCGTGGAATCTCCAGATCTTCCATGTTTACTTTTTTCCAAAGGCCTGCTGTTAACTAACATAGTTAAGGCAATTCACCAGGGCCCAAATTCAAGGTAAATACGATTTTGATAGAAGGAAATACTCTTAGCTTTAAAAAACATTTATTTCCTTTTAACTACTTTGCTATTTTTTAGTCATTTATCTGTGACAAATTCCTCCTTTGATTCTCTAAAGCTATGTCATTTCCTTTTAACACATTCCATTTTTTAAAAGTTAACCTGACTTGGTTTCTAACTATAACCAAAGGAATATAACTTATATAATGACTAATAAATACATAAATTGATGAGTACTTCTTCAGAAACCAATCTAGAAGTACAAACTAAAATGTGCATCTCTTCCATAGTTATCAGAGGTACAATATGCATTCTCATGCAGTTTGAATTCTTTTTTTTTGTTTGGTTTTTTGGGGGGAGCTGTGTCGGGTCTTAGTTGCAGCACACAGGATCTTCGTTGCGGCACGTCACTGCAGCATGCAGGCTCTCTAGTTGTGGCTTGAGTGCTCAGTAGTTGTGGCGCACAGGCTTAGTTGCCCGACCAGAGATCGAACCCACGTCCCTTGCATTGGAAGGTGGATTCTTAACCACTGGACCACCAGGGACGCCCCAGTTTGAATGTTTAAAGGAGTAATTTCCAAAATGGGATAGTACCATGGCTGATAAAATCCAAATTGGAATCTCTGTGTGTTTTGAAAGTGCTAAGCTTCTATTCCAATTGTTCCTGTATATGTTTGGCAAAAAAATATTTAAGCTTAAAAAATCTTTTGAGTTTTGTTTGATTTTTTTTTTTTCATTTTAAAAACTGTGATGTGGTTAAAATAAAGCTTGATCTTCAGGCCTTGGGAACTCATCATGTCCAGCACTTGTCACAAACTGGGAGATGTTCTGGTTGAAGGGGCAGGTCCTTTCCTCTAAACTAAGGAATTTAATGGACCCAATAGGCTCAGGTTCCGCCCCCCCACACCGTTCATAATCTTTCCTAAGGGATAAAATGGACTCCAATTTACATTACTTTAATTAGTGCTCTTAGCAAGTCTGAATTTGACCAGCCAAGATTCACCCTACAGAAAAACACATTTCACTGCTAGTGGATGACAAGCTGCTCATGCAGGGAGCCCCAGAGAAGCTTCTTGGCAGGCTTTTTGACTTCTAGTTGTTTCCTAGAAGACTATTCAAAACCTCCACCCAAGGCTTTGGATAGCATTTTTCAAAAATGAAGTCTTTATCTCTGGACAGGAAAAATTACTTAAGGCAATTCACCAGGACCCAAGTTCAAGGTAAAGATGATTTTGATAGAAGAAAAATACTTTTAGCTTTAAGGGGAGGGGCAGTATTTAATTTTAACTACTTTGCCACGATTCATCTATTTATCTATGGCTATCACTTGTTTATTCTGGGCTCTGCATGCAGATCTGTTAAGTACCTTGTTTAGAGACCACTTCACTCTGACACTCTCTCAGTAGAAACGTTTCCTTATTCTTATGATAAATTCCACTCATTATCTTCCAGACTTGCCACCAGTTGCCTAGGAAACTTTTCTTCCTTGTGCATATTGGAGAATGTGTTTGTCTTTTTAAAAAAATCTCTTTGGGGGCAGTTGTATATTGCATTTCTCATTCTTATCAGGCAGTGGAAAGGTAAACATAGTTTCTAATCCTGATGCAACAAAGTTTCAGCCCAACATGGAAATGATATATCTTAAAACATGTTTTGCCACATGAGCTAAGACAGTGGTTTCTAAATGCTAGTTCATGGATTAGTTTACATCAGAAATAATGGGGGAGCTTCTCTGAAAAGCACTAATCCCCGGGCCTCCCCTGATTCAATGAATCAGAATCATTTTAATGGAAAACATATTCTTTTGAAAGACTGAAGTGGAGCTACATATACTACATTAAAAAGGTGTCCAGGAGACAGTGGCCTGGAAAAGCAAACTGCAGAAAGGTGGGTATAGAATAGTCACATTTGTGGGAAAAAATATACGTAAACATGTATCAGCGTTTTTGAAAGGCAATACACAATGATATATTAACAGTGGGATTATTGTAGGAAGTACAAAGTGGAGGAGACGGGATTTACTTTCCACTTTCTACCCTTCTGTACTTTTTGTGTTATTTTAACCAAAAACACATACTACTTTTGTCATTGAAATTAATTAATCAACAGTGGAAAATATGTTAAAAGCCTCCCAGGGCATTCTAATCATCAACCAGTTTTAGGGACTGTTGCACTAGGAAAATGAGATAAAAGTCCATTAGTATAATTTCTCAATTAAAGGAATTGCACTTTCTCTCAAGATGCAAGTCCTTCTAATTATCCTGTTAGTACCAGGTCTCAAAGCAATGTTGACACTCGCTAGCACTATGTACACAGAAAGTAACAAAGGAGTATAGATGATGGGGGAATAAACAAACAACTTACATTGAAATTTGGAGGTGGAAACATTATAGCTCAAGGAGAAAAAAGCCTTAAAACTACTTTTACAGGGATGGAGACTGGGAAAGTAGATTCCTATCTGCCATCTTATACGCCCCATACATAAAATTACTTCGTGTCTCCTACTTAAATGAAAAGATCCATAAATCAAGCAAAATTTTTACTGCTTTAGTTCCCTCCTGAAAATTTAGTTGTCAATGTCCAACATATTGAGTGTTATTATTAAGAACTATAATCGTTTATCGTTTTGATAGGTCCTAATGAAATAGGCTGAGTCAACACCAAATAGAATATTCTTTAGTATTCCTCAGTGGTAAAATTCCCTTGTCACTAGCCAAAGAACAGGGATCTTGTCTTTAGATTATAGCTTTGAGAAACTAGCTTTAACACATTTTTGCTTTCCTTTTTCCTCCTCCATGCTGAACTCTTGGCTTAACACTCTGCCATTAGACATTTAGAGATCAAAGCAAGCTTGCAGAAGAAATCTCAGGACAGAAATTCCTGCAGGTAGGAATTTAGAAAGGTACAGATTCTCAACTCAGGCCCTTGTAAAATTTCATAAACAGAAGCCTCAATTAAAAGAGAGTCCGGAGGCCAGAAGGGGGAGCTCTTACACCCCACAGGCGTAGAGCCCAACAGGAAGTAGAAAGACTTTCTCTTCTTGCCTGGAAAGAGCTCAGCCAATGAGAGACTGTCACTACTCAGCCACTGAAAAGCCACTATACTTCAAATTTTCAATTCCTCCGATAGACTCTGTTTACTATTGCCCTCCCAACTTCCTTTCCCCCTCTTTAAAAGAGTTCTCCTCTTCTTGCTGTGTGGGGATTTGCATAGGGCTTGCCATGGTTGTGGGTCTGGATTGCAGTTCTTTGGTGATCCCCCTCAAAAAGCATTTTTGCTGGAGAAATAACTGGCAGTCTACTTGTTTTAGGTCAACACCCTCCATCAGAACAACAGGTGGTACCAGTTCAACATTCAGATTCCCAGTGGCCACACCTAGAACTTTGATTCAGTAAATTGTGACATGGGCCCAGAAATCTGACTTTTAGCCAGTGCCCAAGTGATTTTGATGCTCCTCATATGGGAACCATTGGAGACAAGTTGCAGCCACAGTCCCAGTTCTGCACAGCCTCCCCCAGACATGAAACAAATAAACTTACGTGTTTAAGCTACCAAATGGAGGTTTCTGTTATTTGCAGAATCCAATAAAATGTACTTCTTAGCAAGCCAACAAGGCACCCTGTTGTATAGGGAAAAGAAAAAATATATATATTTGGTCATTCACATGACAAATGTATTTCTCATATATATTTGGTCTTCCTCCATGGTTCCTCGCTCACAGCTCCCCAAACACTTGGAGCTTCCTAAGAGTCAAAAGTGATAAAGGTGTCTTTTGTTATGTGAAAGAGGTGACTTTTGGAAAGCACCTAAGAATGGGGGCTGGTTGCCATTGGAGCCAACCGTGTGATTAGAGGGTTGGAATTTTCAGTCCTACCCTCCAGCCTCCAAGGAGGGAAGAGGGGCTAGAGGTTGAATCAATTACGAATGACCAATGATTTAATCAACTGTGCTTCTGTAATGAAACCTTCATAAAACCCCAGAGAACAGGGTTTGGAGAGCTTCCAGGTTGGAGGTGCTGGGAGAGGGGTGTTCCTGGAGAAGGCATGGAACCTGGATGCATACCTTATCTTATACATCTCTTCCATCTGGCTGTTCCTGAAATCTATCCTTTTATAATAAACCAGTGATCTAGTAATGAACATGTTTTTCTGAGTGCTGTGAGCCAGTCTAGCAAGTTAATAAAATCTGAGGTGGGAGTCATGGGAACCTCTGATTTATAGCTAATCAGTCAGAAGTCCAGGTAACAACCTTAAAGGGGGAGGGCATTGGGGCAGTCTTGTAGGACTGAGCCCTAAACCTGATGTGATGCTGTCTCCAGGTAGATAGTGTCAGAATTGAGTTGCATTGTAGGATACCAGCTGGTGTCTGGAGAATTCCTTGGTGCTATGAGGGAAACCGCCACCCACACGTTGGAAATTGAATCTCAATTTGCTCCCTCACCCTCATTTAAGCATCATACCTACTGATCATCAGTTTCTCTAAAAAGCTTCCTTTTCTTTTTTTCCCACCCTTGTTTCCAAAGAGTCTTCACATTTCACACTTTTAACTTTGGGAAGCATCTCTCTCTATTCCAAGAAGTTTGTCCTACCTTTTTGTCATTAGTATTTTTTTTTTTTTTTTTTTGCGGGACGTGGGCCTCTCACTGTTGTGGCCTCTCCCACTGCGGAGCACAGGCTCCGGACGCGCAGGCCCAGCGGCCATGGCTCACGGGCCCAGCCGCTCCGCAGCATGTGGGATCCTCCCAGACCGGGGCACGAACCTGCGTCCCCTGCATCGGCAGACGGACTCTCAACCACTGCGCCACCAGGGAAGCCCTGTCATTAGTATTTTTTAAATGTGAATAGGAGATGCCTACTTACAGATTGCTTTCTTATAAAACAAATTATAACATAATCCACTGTAAATTGAAAAGAGAGTTTACAGACAGCTTCAAAATTGTTAAGGTTTAGCAGTCATTAATTCATCAATTTATTCATTAATTAAACAAATCCTCATTGCATATGTATTATATGCAGAGTGATGTGCTAAGCCCTGAAGGATATTCAAAGAAATTAAAATCCACCTTCTTCCCTGGAGTTAGAGGATGAAAGATATACAAGCCTGAAACAGTTATATAATAATGCAAAGATAGCAGGTGATCAAGTAAAAAAAAAAAAAAAAGGTTTTGCTAAAAATTTATTGTCATTTAGAAAGAATAGATTAAAGACCTAAATGGAAGACAATATACTATTAAGACTCCTAGAGGAAAACATAGGCAGAACAGTCTGACATAAATTGCAGCAATATTTTTTGAAATCCATCTCCTAGAGTAATGGAAATAAAAAACAAAAATAAATGAATGGGAGCTAATTAAACTTAAAAGCTTTTGCATAGCAAAGGGAACCATAAACAAAACAAAAAGACGACCTACAGACTGGGAGAAAATATTTGCAAACTATGCTACTGAAAAGGGATTAATTTCCAAAATACACAAACAGTTCATACAGCTTAGTATCAAAACACAAACAACCCAATCAAAAAATGGGCAGAAGACCTAAATAGACATTTCTCCAAAAAAGACATACAGATGGCCGACAGGTACATGAAAAGATGCTCAATGTTGCTAATTACTAGAGAAATGCAAATCAGAACTACAATGAGGTATCACCTCATACCAGTCAGAATGGCCATCATTAAAAAGTCTACAAATAATAAATACTGGAGAGGGTGTAGAGGAAAGAGAACCCTCCTACACTGTTGGTAGGAATGTAAATTGGTACAACCACTATGGAGAATAGTATGGAGCTTCCTTAAAAAACCAAAAATAGAACTACCATATGATCCTGCAATCCCACTCTTGGGCATATATCCAGAGAAAACTCTAATTCGAAAAGATACATGCACCCCAATGTTCACTGCAGCACTATTTACAATAGCCAAGACACGGAAGCAACCTAAATGTCCATCAACAGAGGAATGGATAAAGATGATGTGGTACATATATACAATGGAATATTACTCAGCCATAAAAAAAGAATGAAATAATGCCATTTGCAGCAACATGGATGGACCTAGATGTTATCATACTAAGTGACATTAAGTCAGAAAGAGAAAGACAAATACCATACGATATCACTTGTGTCTAAAATATGACACAAATGAGCTTATCTACAAAACAGAAACAGACTCTCAGACATAAAGAACAGACTTGTGGTTGCCAAGGGGAAGGCGGAATGAGGGAGGGATGGATTGGGAGTTTGGGATTAACATATACACACTACTATATATAAAATAGATAAACAACAAGGACTTACTGTATAGCACAGGGAACTTTACTCAGTACCTTGTAATAACCTATAATGGAAAAGAATCTGAAAGATATATATATCTTATAGATAATATATCTTATAAATCTAAATATATATCTAAATCACTTTGCTGTACACCTGAAACTAACACAACATTGTAAATTAATTATACGTCAATTAAAAATCATTTTAAAAAAGGAAAGAAAAAATTTTAAAATAGAATGGAAATTACACTGGCAGGAACAATTTTCTAGGCAATTCTTTTTCTAAATAAAATGTTCGCTTTAGCAAATCAAGTTTTTCAGACAAATATTTTTCAAGGGGAAATAGTCTATTTTGGAACAAGGAGGGTTATTTATAAAAAAGAGAAAGAGTGAGAAAGTATTTGCAGAAGAAAGCAAATGTTTCCATGTCCATCCCTCAGTTCCAAATGTCTCTATTATTTTTCTCAAGGGACCCATTAAGCCCTCAAATAAATATGAAGCTGAATTTCAAAACATTCCTGCAAGCTAGAATCCCAAAATGGTGAGGGGAATGATCTCTTATTATACCCTCTTTGTGTATGGACTGTGTACTCTCACCAGCGAGACTGTGATTGCATTGGATGCAAAGACTGGTGCTTCCTCCAAGTCCCCACAGTGTAAGTTCAGTGCCTCCTCCAAACTGGAGCAGGAGAAAACCTTTTGAATTAAATTACCAAGAGACAATGTATGTGAAAGCACATTAAAGGCAGAGAAGTTAATATAGAAATAAAGCTGTGCAGCTGTTATCAGATAAAAATGGAAATAGAACCCAAGAAAAACATTTTCATGCTTTTTGTTTCACTATACACTCACTTATTCCCTTCAACATGTCATGCAAACCACATCTAGAAGCTATAGGTTTAGAGTAATAGAAATGTGACATAATCAAGGATCCAAGAACTCTACTTTGCAAAATGTCACTTTCCTTGAGCAGTAGAAAGCATATGGTCTTTTGTTAAACAAATGTTTTTTTAAAAGGCTATATCAAATGCATCATTTATCAGCCATACTTCTCCCATCATAAAATAATTTGACTTGTCCCTGAAAAAAAAACAGATTAAAATGGCAACTTTAGAATTGAAATTGACAGCTTCACAAATTTCTTCACTTCTTCCACAAATGCCAATAATGGACACCCTTGAGTGCAGAAAAGAAAGGGTGTTGTGTAGATTTGCTGAAGATACCCCCTGGACTTCCCAGAACATTCTAATGTCAAATATTTTGTATCATGTCTCATCCACATCCCTGGACTGGTCAAACCAAACATCTTTGTAATAAACGTCTATTGTTTTTTCTACTTAGGTCTCTTGCTTTGCAAGAACTGCTCCTATCCCCACTTCAAGGAGGTGGCTTTGTTGGTGGCTTCCAACTAGAATAACAGGGATAGGCACATGACCCTTAAAAACATCAAAGATTATTGTGTTCTTTTGATTAATTGACATCTATATTATTATGAAATTACCTTTAACCTTCTTTACCCCTGGTAATATAATCTTTGCTCAGAAATCTAGTTGGTAGGGTATCCATAACAATAAACTGATATGAAGTTTTGCACATCAGAGCTTATCTAACTTCACGATTTCAGGATTTTGAGGGAGAATAATGTTCAGAACAAACTCTAGATTTTTTCCTTCCATATCTTAAAACTATGGTCAATATCCAAAAGCATTATCATGAAAAATGGCCATGGGTATTTTCACCGGCTCTCATTTTCCCTTACTGAGAAATGTAAGGCTTAAATTTTTCAGATGATCATAATTTCTCAGGGCCTGACCATACATGGTCATTAAATATTTGGAAGGCTTTTTATCTGGATCTTGGCTACATTCCAATGGCGAATTAAATTCTGCTTCTTGAAATCTTAAAAGATCCCTTTACTTTCTTTAAAATTGTGGTAAAATACACATAAAATGTACCATCTTAACCATTTTTAAATGTACAGTTGAGTCGTGTTGAGTATATTCCCATTGTTGTCCAATCCATCTCCAGAACTTTTTCATCTTGCAGAACTCTATACCCATCAAACAGCAACTCTCTATTTCCCCTCTCAGCCCCTGGCAACACCACTCTACTTTCTGTCTCTAGGAGTTTATCTTCCCTTTACTTTTCAAACCACATTTTTACCTCATTAATATCAAAATATTAATTTTTTTGTAAAAATTAAGACAATTTGGAAGTGTACAAAAGGAGAATATTAAATTCTTCCCATTCCCAATCCCATAGGCCAGAGATAATGACTATTAACAGTTCTGTGTAGATGTAGCTGTGCTTTTATTCTATGCATCTATTTAGGAAGGGATGGGGGGACTTGAATTACATCCCCTCCTGAGAGATCACCTGATTACTGTGCCTCTAAATTTCATGGTCTTCTCACTGACCTTCACTCATTGTGGTTCCATGCTTATTTTGTGCTGTTCACAGATAACAATTCATGGACTCCAAGCCCCTCTCTCCCAAACGTGGGTGATTGCTATGTCTACAACCCAATCCCCTTGCAGGGACCAGGAAGTGCATATAAATATGGAGCTTCCATTTAGGACCTTATCAATTACTTCCCTTCTCAATACTACCTTAGAAAAAAGTAGCAGGATTTACTAGAGGGGAGCATAAAAAATTTAAAATAGCTGATAATAAATAAAATGCTTTATTTAAAATAAACTGTCTACTGGAACTTCCCTAGTGGTCCAGTGGTTAATAATCCACCTTCCAATGCAGGGGACACAGGTTCAATCCCTGGACAGGGAACTAAGATCTCACATGCTGTGGGGCAACTAAGCCCACGCGCCACAGCTAGAGAACCCACGTGCCGCAGCTGCTGAGCCCACACGCTCTGGAGCCCACATGGTACAAGTAGAGAGAAGCCCGTGTGCCTCATCAAAATATCCCACCTGCCACAACTAAGACCCAACGCAGCCAAATAAATTAATTTTTAAAAAAAATAATAAAATAAAATAAACTGTCTGCTAAATACCACTTTTCCCACCGACAAAAGGACAAGTATCCCATGTAAACTCTTCACAGGGCCTCCTACATGGATTCACCCTGTTCCTATCTTATTCCTTGGCCACAGTCTGCCATCATTTCTGAGATGCCTCCTTCTTCAAACCTCCATCAAGAGACTATCTATCTCCCCACTCTTTTGGAAATCACATCCCCTAATGGACAGGTTGTTCTCGCCCATGTTTCCTCACCTGCTCCAGCAGTACGTGCCCTGGTCTAAGCTGTTCAGTCTGAAATAACTCTCCAGGGACTCCAATAGGATTGTCCCCAGGCTTCCAGTTCCAGGTTTCCCCAACCTTGTGAGTTACAAATATGTTTCAATATTCTTCCAAACCTCCAGTTGGATCAGACACCCACATAGAAGCACATGGTAACACAACGTCTACCCCATATCTTGCTGTTACCAACATCTGTATCCTTTCAGGACTGAGTAACATAACATTAGCTGCTGGAACAAATACTCTCAAATCTCAGTAGTGTGACACATGAAGCCTACTGAGAATGTTCTTGGTTGGTAGGTTACCTTCCACATGGTAATTCAGGAGCCAGACCCCTTTCACCCGCGGCCCTGCATCCCTCAGGCCTTCAAAATCCTCTACCGAGAATCCGCTGGATTTCTCTACATTTAGTTAGCAGACACGGGAAAAGATACAATACATTGGCAATAAAGACAATACAAATGGCCCTTAGACATATAAAAATATGCTAAACCTAAAACGTAAAAATCACATCCACATTGGGATATACTTTTTCCTCTATCAGATTAGTAAACTATCTTAGTGAGGATTTCAGGAAAGAGGAATTTTCTACCACAAAACTGGAGAGAATGTAAATGGATAAATCTTCCTGGAGACGAATCTGGCAATATCAAAATTACATATCCACATAGCCTTTTATCCCCTCATCTTATTTCTGAATACTCTTCCTACAGATATAATCACACATGTGCAGTTAACATATGTATTGATTATTCATTATAGAAAAGTTGGTAATTGTAAAAAGATTGAGAACGACCTGAAAGCGTACCAGAGAAATCTGGTTAAACTGATTTTCCACATAGTAACACCCTACAGTCTTTTAAAAAGAATGAAAAAGTGCTTTATGTATTGATATGAGACAATTTCCAAGTTATATTGTTAAAAGTAGAAAAGCAAGATGCTAAATAGAATGTATAAATGCTGTTATGCTAAGATAATGCTATATTATTATAATATAATAATGCAATTAGAATATGCAGTTATATGAAAATAGGATGGATAAAAACAAATGGATGGAATAAGATCTGTATCTAAGTTGGTAGTATTAGGTCAATGATATTAATGTCATTTTTCTTGGTTTTGAGCATATGCTATGCTTATGCTAGATGTTTTGGGGGGGAAGCTGGGTAAAGTGTATGTAGGAACTCTCTATACTCTTCTCTTTTGAAGCTTCTTGTGATTCATAAACTAGTTCAAAATCTAAAGTTATTTTTAAGAAGAAATTGATACACGTACACATACAAATATATATTTATGTGTGAACGCATAAAACATCTGGAAGCAGGGATACACAACCAACTGAAAACATGGATTGACTCTGAGAAGGGGAATTAAGTGACTGGGGAAGATATTTCTCTGTATTGTATACCTTTTTGTTCTTTATGACTTTAAAATCTCATTTAGGGACTTCCCTGGTGGCACAGTGGTTAAGAATCCGCCTGCCAATGCAGGGGACACGGGTTCTATCCCTGGTTCGGGAAGATCCCACATGCTGTGGAGCGACTAAGCCAGTGCGCCACAACTACTGAGCCTGCGCTCTAGAGCCCGCGAGCCACAACTACTGAGCCCACGTGCCACAACTACTGCAGCCCACGCACCTAGAGCCCGGGCTCCGCAAAAAGAGAAGCCACCGCAATGAGAAGCCCGTGCACCGCAATGAAGAGAAGCCCTGGTTTGCCTAGAGAAATCCTGCACAGCAACGAAGACCCAATGCAGCCAAAAATAAATAAATAAACTAAAATATTTTTTTTTTAATCTCGTTTAAAAAAATACAGCTTTTCAAATAAGGTTTTGAGCAGTGAAGGTACATGATGAAAATCAAGGAAGAAAAATAAAAGTATCAAAAGCGAAGAGCAGGTTTCAACCCTGGGTTTCTCAGAATGTGATCACCAGCAGTGAAAATGGTGCTTCTTCCTTTTAGAGTTCAGAAAAGAAACACCCGCCTTCTCTAGTGTTTGCTGTGCTCTTTCTTTAAAATTCATTTGCTGAAACGAGCATTTTTTTAACAACTGAGTAAAAAGAAGGAGTACCTAGAACCAGAGAGATGTTAGAGAAATTTGCAGTCAGTCATCAGCCAAAATGTAAAAGTAAATTTTTCTCTTTTTCAGGATACTGAGAATCATTTAATTTTTTTCTCTAGAGTTTGTTACATTAGATCAGGGAAAGCATTGATGACTGTTCTGAAATTGTTTTCTAGCTTTTTAAGCATAGTAGATTCATATTCATATCCTTTATTATATAGATTAGTGTGTTTCTAAAGCAAGGCATCTGTAGTATTTAGAAGTAGGGGATACTTTTGAAATCGACAGAGTAATTTCAAGAATTATTGGAGGGAGAGTATTGAAAGTATTTTTCAAATTAAAAATTATCAGAGAGACTAATTTTTCATTTTTCTAGCTGAACTTTTAAAAATCAATTTTCATTTCATTTCTTACCTACCTTTAATAGATTACTTAGAGTGAGTAACCCTGGAATGGTTCCCATGACTGACTGAGTCTGTAAATCGACACTAATTCATTCCAACAAGTGAAAGCAGCATATGTTGGTTGCTATTTTTGAAAGAAAATTAAAGAATGCGGCTGGCGGTAGAGAGTATTTCTTAATAAATAAGTAACGACTTCTCAAGGAGCCAGAAGTGGTACAGCATAGTAGATTTGAGAGTTAATGTTTGCCTTTTTACATTTTAAAGACACACCCAATTTAAAACGCACTAGTAAATTATTGGATACTTATATGGGCTTCTTGTGAAATTAATCTTTGTCAGTTAATGACCAAGTGCCTTCACCCACCTGAAAGGAAGGGTTTCTTTGGTTTACAGAGATTCCAAAGAGCCCTGGGCAGATGCAGAGCTGAGGAACACTCATCCTTCCCAAGTCCCGATCTCCCAACCTTTACTACTGGCACCTCCATCCACCCAGCTTATATCAGTCCTGACTCTGCCTGCCGTTTACTCACTGCTAATGTTAATTTCTCCAAATCTCTAATGTCTCATTTGTAATATGAGACTCATAATATCTGCCTAATAGAATTGTAGGGTTTAAGTGAAATAATGTGTGTGAAGCACTCAATGCATAGTTAATGCTGACAAAGCAGCCTTTGATATCCAGGCACTGGTGTGCTCTCCTGCTGGACATAAACCATCTCACAGGATATTAACATCAGACAAGGCCACACTAGACCATGATAAAGCAAGATAAATGAAGGTTGCATGTAGCCCACAAAATACCAAACATCCCCCGTCTCTGCTAAAATCAGTGACTGCTACTTCCTTACCGATTACCATACAGCTTCATCCCCGACTCTGGTCTGCCTTGCCTAGAGATAAGATTTATTGAAATGCCCAATCGTGGTATTGTCCCTGCTTCCTGATAGCACCCAATCTAGAGTGGGCTCTTGCTTTATCAGACCCTCCCCAAGATTACCCAACCAACACCCAAATCCTGTCATAGTTTCTTTCTAACACCCCTTACTGAGATGCCCCATGGTTTCCATGGTGTGCATTGTCCCTGGCTGCCATGAGCAGTAAACCCAGCCTGTTCAACCACAGGTGTGTTCCTGATGGACTGAAGAAGCTCCTTTGGCTAAAGGATGTTGACGGTGCTTAATTAACGATAGTTATTATTTTGGAGAGTCAGTTTCTCTTCCTCTTGTGATGTTGGAACATGCTTACAAAAGGTAAACACTGTGTTTCTCATGGGTGTTAAATTGGAAAATCCAAGATAGTCTTAGCTCTATGGTTCTGAAAGTCTGTGATTCTGAACTTGACACTCCCAGAGATGAATGGAGCTCATTAATTTATTCTATATTATTTCATTTACAAAAATATGAAGACCAAACCTTATTGGTATGCCCACGTACAGCACTGTTCTTAAATTTTGCTGTTGTAAAAATCAATTTAGAAAAATGGCTAAGGCTGTGTGTTCTACATTAAATTGATGACATTGTGGGTTAGTTTCATGAAAAAACAAATCTTGGTGGTATTTTTAATCTCCTCTGGGATCACTGAGTGCTGGCTAAGAAGGAATCTCAAGATATTATAGAATACTTTTCTCTTTATCTAGAATTCCCTGCATGGCAAGTGCCAGGTTATTATTTGGCTTATAATCACTCTGTCCTTGTTAGTTCAGTATGTCCCAGACTGGAAATGATACAAAGTTTTGGCCTTGTTTGTGTAAAGGCCTATTCTTGATTCAAAGGCAGTAAAAGCCCCATAGGTCTGTAGGGGCATGTTGGTCCCTTAGAGCAGGGAGGGAGCCAGTGACCTTGGCATTATGAAGGTGCACCTGAAGCGACTGTCAATAGACAGCTACTACTCCCACTTTAGTTTTCCTCTCCTCATATCCACTAGAAGATGGTTAAGGTTCCTTTTAATTCTAAAATTCTATCAGCCTAATGTTATACTTTAAGATCCTTGCTCTAACTGACTGCCACTTTATTTTTCTCCGTCCTATAATATGATATAAATTCAGCGAACAGTTTCTGAACACCTACTATATGCAAGGCACAATTTTAGACACTGTGGAGACTACAAAGATGAAAAAGACATGTCCTCACTCCAAAAGATCTAGAGAGTGGGTGGATGGAGGTGGATGACACAAGAATACAGACGAACAGGTTCATGCGGAACGTGAAAAATGAGTTTGTGAACTCCTGTAGGGAGGAGCCCGGTTAGAAGGAAACTGAGAGAGAGAAGTTGCCATGTAAGAGCTGTCAGCTGCTTCTCCAAATGGAAACAGCAAATCATCTTGGTGCAGAGTTTCTCAGCTCCGGGAAGAACTATGTAGGTGGCTTCTCCTACCAGTGTAAATGGAAGGAAAGTTGTTACCTGTTGTCCTGGGGGAGGGTGTAACAGGACTCTGGTCTGACAAGGGCTACCCTTTGGAGGATCAAGGGTACTAAAAACTGTTAAAGAATGAATACTTTTTTAAAGATGGTATAATCATGACTCTTATACAAACGTAAAATGAACATTTGTCAAAGATTTTAGTTAACTCATTAATTAATGAAGTAGCCATAAGATGTTGCAATCAGTTCAGAAGAGAATTCAAAGTATCCCACTTACATAGGTCAATCATGAGTGCAAAGATAAACTTAGAAATAGGTGCAAAACAGGCTTCTTTGGGTGAGAAAGGAGAAACAATTGTCCTTACAGCAGAGAGAATTTTCCTTTATCCATGGAAAAGTATAGTTTACATTGCTATTAGCTGTCTTCAGATTACAGTTATAAAATCCCTTAAAGACAGCAGAAGGCACAGAGCTCCCATACAATCAGATAATCCAGAAAGATGTGCCAGAAAACACCTTGTTTTTCACTGAAGACAAATAGTACTCTTTTGGTTCATCTTAATGACTTTGACAATTTTCTCTACAAAACTCTAGGACACTGGGATTGTCCTGACTGAATTCAGGACTGAGAGAGAAAGGCAACAAAGGCCCAAGGAAGAGCTCTCCAGAGGGAACAGGAGACATAGGCTCAACAGCCAGGTCTAGGGTGTTGGTCCCGGCATGTGGCAGAAGTGGTCCCTCTGCTCTGGAGACCCCTGGCATGGTGGACATGCTGCAGGAATGGAGACAGAGTATGCGAGTGTGAGTCTGGGACCTGGAATGTTGGAGACAATGAAAGAAGCCTGTGCACGTACTTGGGACAACGGAGGCGTCCTACAGCAGTGGACAAGGACCCCATGACCTAGGTGGGCCATCAGTGGTGGTACTGATAATACAGAAAATTGGATCCTAAATATACTGATTAGATTTTCTAGTTCTTCAGCTTCATGAGGCATTTGGAAATAGTCCCCTGGAGTCTGAATATTTCAGAGGAGGCAGAATTCCAAGAAACTGTAATGTTTAAAGAATAAGTAAAGAATTGCATTTACAAATTTCTTAGACAAGAGTTCCAGGAGAGTGATAGGTATAGGTGCCAGATTGTAAATGGTTGAGGAGTGAATGGGAGGTTAAAAAGTGATGACAAAATGTAAAATAGATAGGTAGTGGGAAGCAGCCACATAGCACAGGGAGATAAGCTCGGTGCTTTGTGACCACCTAGAGGAGTGGGATAGGGAGGGTGGGAGGGAGACGCAAGAGGGAGGGGATATGGGGATATATGTATACATACAGCTGATTCACTTTGTTATACAGCAGAAATTAAGACAACATTGTAAAGCAATCATACTCGAATAAAGATGTTAAAAAAAAAAAGCGATGACAATGAGTGAAGTAGTAGTCCTAGTGATAATAATAATAATACAGCAGATGCCATTTTCTAACTATATAAAGCAATTAGAACTGGTTATTGTTTAGTCAGTTAAAAAAATAACTGAAGCATGGAATCATAAAAATTAGTTCATAGAGGGCTTCCCTGGTGGCGCAGTGGTTGGGAGTCTGCCTGCCGATGCAGGGGACACGGGTTCATGCCCCGGTCCGGGAAGATCCCACGTGCCGCGGAGCAGCTGGGCCCGTGAGCCATGGCCGCTGAGCCTGCGCGTCCGGAGCCTGTGCTCCGCAACGGGAGAGGCCACAACAGTGAGAGGCTCATGTACCGCAAAAAAA
>NW_020175731.1:2794390-2818933 GCF_003031525.2 Neophocaena asiaeorientalis asiaeorientalis
AAAAAAAAAAAAAAAAAAAAAAAGTTCATAGATACCTTAGGCATTATCTGAATTTAAAACACGTAACTGTGTATACAGTCAACAGTCAATTGATACACTATAGCCAAAATGTTTACTCGAGTAAAGGAAAGGTCTGTGATTAGAGTTCTGTATCATGTTTCTTGAATAAACCACACTCATAAACCATTTTGTGGGCAGAATCCTTCTAGAACTTTACCATTTTTCCCAATCTTTTACACTAGTTTTGCCCATCTCTAATTGTGTAGCAATTCTTTTTAATAATTCACTTTTATCAAATCTTTCCAGAGCATTCATAAAGCATTCAAAAGACATTTCACAGAAACAACTCTCTTTTTGCACTTCTATGACATTGGTTTAGTAATAAATATGTGATTATTATAACAAGCACAAGTGGGATATACAGGTTTGGTTTGGGAACAATTGCAACTCAAAAGGTGGGAACAGAAGTGTCCAGAAAGCCATAGGTGTGTCCTGGGTGTCTATCTGTATGTTTTAAGAGAGAATGGAGAGTGAAGTTTAATCAGATGGATGAATTAGGTAGATGGCGGTTAACAGAGCTTCTGTGAAATATAACATTGGTTGTGTTCTTACTAGGTCCAAGCATCCCAGTGTTGCTTTAGCCTTATCTCATTTAATCTCAGCAACCAATGAAGCTCAAAGAAGTTAAGTCATTTGTCCAGGGACACACCAAGTTAGTAAGTGGCGGTAACAGAATTTAAACACAGGATGTCTTACTTCAAAACTGGTATCTTAACTTTACAATATTTACAATATTTCCTTTTGAGAATTTTGGGAGTGAACCAGAGGAGAGAGGTGAGGTAGCCTCAGGGGTGTAATATATATCAACTGCTTTGCCTCTTGGGAAGAGCACCCTAATTTTCCTCTGGGATCACACCCCTTCCTTACTCTCAGGTCCACATACATCAAATAGAATTTACCTCCTGGCCCTAGCTCTGGCAATGAACATGACCCAGAAATGGCCAATGAGAGTACTTCATTCCCCTAACCACAGTGATTGGCTAAGATACAGGCACATGACCCAAGTCAGGCTAATGAGCGTCAAGCTCTAGTAGAGTACTTTTCCACACCTTAACCCCCCACCCCCAGGATCACTAGCTAGGGACCATGGCACCAGTCATCACTGATGCTGGCAAAATCCTGTCTGAACATGAAGTCAACATAGGAAAGCAGAGTGATGAAAAGAAAGAGACCAGTAAGTAATCAGTTTTTGAGCTCCTGGATCTGGCCATACCTGAACTCTGCAATTCCTAATGATGTACAAAACCCAATTTAAAACCCAGCTCGTATCCTCAAGGAGCTGGTGGTTGAACTCAGATCTCATGGATATGTTAACCTTATATCAAACAAAAAATGTTTTTAAAATTCACTTTCCTAATCAAATGTGCCTTGTCTATCTGTCTTTATTTACCTCCCTTTTTCCCTTATACTTCTCGTCACTCCTCCATTACCTTTCTGACACACTAAGATGACTAATTATAACTTTTTTCTTGTCTGAAAATATATTTCCTGTCTAAGTCTACGGGAAGACATGCATGTAAAAAAGCATGAACATTTTAGCTGTGCAACCTCTTTTCAAATGAAATCTTATCTGGAATTCCAGGATATAAAATTGTGGCTATTTAGGTTGAAGGTGGTACAGGGGCCCTGAGGAGCACAGACTGACAACCTCTGCTATGACAGCGCTTTTATCCGACCAGTCTCTGATTTATAATAAATGATGATGGGTCTTGACAAAGTATAGACTAGAATTTTGACAAACCTAACAATTTTTGAAAACTCTTTGTCAAATCTTGTCAAATACTACAACTGTGCTAACATCATTACTTCTTTAAAACAAGCAGAAAATTCATTAAATTAAATGAAAAAAGAAAATGTAGAAGGATATGTCTAGCATCATCTCTCTCTCTCTCTAATTATGTGGCTTATAGGACAAAAAGCAGATATGGAACCAACAAGGTAATTTGACCAGGGCAACAATTTCAAAAAGACTATGTTAGAAAATAGAGAAGGGAGTACCTTTGGAGAGTTCAGGTCTGTATTTTAAGCACCTGTGGCTGCAACAGCACCTCTGAAAAGAAAAATGAACAGCTGTGATATGTCAGTGTAGATCATTTTAAGCAGTAAATCAACAAAATCATCATCGTCACCATCACCATCACCATCCTCATTACCACCATCACCACCATCATCCTCACCATCATTATTGTCATCATAATCACGACCATCATCATCACCATCTTCATCATCTCTAATGTCCTGACCACCGAGCCTGTGTCAGACACTGTGTTAAGTGTGCCATGTGTAACATCTCATTTCATCTTCAGCGTGGCCCTCTGAGGTAAACACTGATATTATCCCTAAGCAATTAAGTGACTCGCTCAAAGTCACATAGCAGGCAAGGGTCAGAGCTACGACCAGACCTCAAGTCAATCTGTTTCCCAAGTTCTTCAGTGCAACCGAAGCTTGTGAATTAGTCTGGTCTCCCACCTTTTTACTCACCAAAGAAAAAGGACTGTATGTGTAAAGTTGCACAGGTCTGAGATTCATGGCACCTTTTTCATGGCATTGTTTAGTTCAAAGACCTTGAGAGCAAAGATCATCTCCTTCATTTTCTCAGTAGTTTTGTGAGTTAAGGAGACGTGGGTTTTTGAACTCATAGAAATAGGCAATAGAATAGACAGGTGGTTGCCAGGGGCTGAGAGTGGGGGAAAGGGGGAGATGTTGGTGAAACGGTCCAAAATTCCAGTTACGAGATGAATAGGTTCTGTGGATCTAACGTGCAGCCTGGTGATGATAGTTAACAAAAGTGTATTATATATCTGCAAGTTGCTAAGAGAGTAGATCTTAAATGTAATCATGACACACACACAAAAGGTAACTATGTGAGGTGATGGAGGGGTTAACTAACCTTATTATGTTAACTGTTTTACAATATATCCATGTACCAAATGATCATGTTGTACACCTTAAACTTACACAATGTTACCTGTCAATTATATCCCAATAAAACCGGAGGAAAAAAAAAGGAGAGGCAGGTTTTGTTATTACTTACCTCTATCCTAAAGAAGAAAACACAGATACAGAATATTGTGAAGCTTTCCAGGGTTATATTGATACAAGGAATCCTCACCAGTAATAGTAATCTCTCTGTAATAAACCACTGGATTTCATGCTAGAAGGGACTTTGGGCCTGAGCCCTGATCTTTCTAGTTTCCAACTTGTGTAGTCTGGGATCTAAAGGGCACCTTAATAACATGATCATAATAGCTAATATTTTTGAGTTTTTACAATGTGCTTTACATACATTATATCATTCATATCTTTCAGCAACCCTTTGCGGTAGGTACTATTATTTCCCCCATGTTAGAAAAGAGGAAACAGACGTTCAGAGTAGTTTAGAAGCTTGCTCAAGATGACAAACCCAGGTGGAAGCAGAGCCAGCATCTAGAATTCAATTAATCCTACTTCCAATCCATGCTTTTAACCTGGCACAAATCAGCCATGTCCAATGTACAAAGGGATTGTGTTCCAATTTGTTTGTTTAGAATTGGAACATGTTTTCTCATAGAAACAATTTCTAAAGGGTAGGGCTCCCAGATCAACCCCCAGAGACTTATTTATGCCTTGGTGTTGTTCAAATTCTATTTGCAGGAAAAATTGCGGGAGCAAGATGTTTCAGTGATGGTAATGAAAGTAAATATAAAAGCAAATACAATGAATAAAGAATGTTTTTTATATCTTAAACATTTATCTTAGGGAACTCAAAAGTGACTAGAAAGGGTAAAGGAGGTAGGTGAAAAGTTTTGTTAGATTATGAAAATTTCTCCCAACCAATTTCAAGCACTTTAGAATTGATTACTGCTGGCCATGAACATCTGCTGGTTATGAATTTCCTATTCCTTGGTCCTGATACACCAGCAACATTCATCATATGAGTATCAGAAAAGATGAAGGTTTTTTTTTCTCCAGTTTTGCATCCAACTAGATAGGTATTTGATATAAAAGAAAATGCATGAACTTTGGAACCAAACAGACTGGATTAAAAATCAAAGCTCTGTCAAAGCAGAGAAGCAATTCAGAAATCTCAGCCCCATTTTAGTAGGGCTTAGGTAAGTTAGTAAGTGGAAAGCATTAAACTTCAGATTTTCTGGTCATTTCTCCGAAGAAAATAGGGTGTAAGACCTTGGGTGCCATATGTAAATAATATGTAGTTTGATGTTATTGTAAATTGAATTATTTTCCTTAATTCTTTTTTGGAAACACAACTGATTTTTGTGCATTGACTTTGTATCCTGCAACTTTGTTTAATTCGTTTATTAGTTCTAACAGTTGTGTGTGTGTGTGTGTGTGTGTGTGTGTGTAATCTTTAGTTTTCTGCATGTAATATTATGTAATCTGGAAGAGAGAGAATTTTACTTCTTCCTATCCAATTTGCCTTTTATTTATTTATTTATTTTTGCTGTACGTGGGCCTCTCACTGTTGTGGCCTCTCCCGTTGCGGAGCACAGGCTCCGGACGCACAGGCTCAGCGGCCATGGCTCACAGGCCCAGCCGCTCTGCGGCATGTGGGATCTTCCCGGACCTGGGCACGAACCCGTGTCCCCTGCATCGGCAGGCAGACTCTCAACCACTGTGCCACCAGGGAAGCCCTTGCCTTTTATTTTTGTTTCTTGACTAATTTCTCTGGCTAAGACTGCCAATGTTATGTTAAATAATTGTAGCGAGAGCAGGTATCCTTGTCTTGTTCCTGCTCTTAGAGAAAACGTTTTCTTTCTTTCACCATTGAGTATGATGTTAGCTGTGAGCTTTTCATATATGGACTTTATTATGTTGAAGTGGTTTGTTGAGTTATTGTGTCATGAAAATATGTTGAATTTTTCAAGTTTTTTTTATCCTTTCAGTCTGTTTCTGTGATGTAATACATTGATTGACTTACATTTGTTGAACCATCCTTGCATTGCAGGAATAAATTCCATTTACTCATAGTATATAATCCTTTTAATACTCTATTGAATTATTTTCGCTAGCATTTTTGGATATATTTGCATAAATATTCATATGGGATATCCATTTGTAGTTTCCTTGTAACATTTTTGTTTGGCTTTGGTATAAGAGCAATGGCCTTATTAAACGAGTTTGGAAGTGTTCCCTCCTCTTCGATTTTTTGCAAGACATTGAGGAGGACTGGTATTTATTCTTCTTTTAGTGTTTGGTGGAATACACCAGTGAAGTCATTTGGCCCTAAGCTTTTCTTTTTTGTGAGGGTTTTGATTACTGATTCAATCTCTTTATCAGTTATAGGTCTGTTCAGATTTTATATTTCTTCATGAGTTGGTCTTTGTAGTTTGTGTGTTTCTAGGAGCTTTTCTATTTCATTTCAGTTATCCAACTTGTTGATGTACAGTTGTTCATAGTACTCCCTTATAATCCTTTTTATTTCTGTAAGATCAGTAGTAATGTCCACTTTTTCTTTTCTGATTTTAGTTATTTCATTCTTCTCTTTTTCTTTATCAATCTAGCTAAAGGTTTGCCAATTTTGGCGATCTTTTCAAAGACCCAGCTCTTGGTTTTGTTGATTTTCTCTATCATTTTTCTATTCCCAATCTGGTTTCTCTCTGCACTAATATTTATTAGTTCCTTTTTTCTGATAGCTTTGGGTTTATGGGCTACTTATTCTTGATCTCTGCTAATGGACATTTTCAAGCATTATCTTAGATACAGTTTTCAGTCAATCGCTCAGGAACTTTGGCACTTTCCCTGTGGAGGGGAAGAGATCCAATTCCATTACTTTTGGTAGACAGTGTAACTTCCTGGATGGAAGTCAGGAAAGATTCCTCTCTGGGACCAGATTCCAGGTAATATCATCAACTATAGCCTGGCACCACAGAAGTTACTGCTCAAGGCTTTCTTCTTCATTTAATTTTCAATCCCTTTCTTGCTCAGTATGCCATGAAAGCCAGGGGTTCTCAATCTCATTTATCTTGTGTCATTTGAGAGATGACCAAGTTTTCTAATGATTTACACTTATGTTTTTAAATTTTAAAAGATTCAAGATTATCCTTCTAATAACTGCATTTTCACTTGTTTTCCAAAGTGCTTTCTTTAGTAAGAGAGAAAGGAATGGAATTGAAGCTAAACTCAAGGGACCTAAAAATTTCCTTAGTACGTGGGAGTGTCATGGGAGTGTCGTGGGAGGGTTAAGAACTCCTGGGAGGGCAGGCTTCAGTCTTATGAGGTAATGCTCAGCGTTTGGGAAAGCTGATATGAGGTCGGGGAAGGAGGTGGTGTGGGAGAACCCTTGACGAATGACTCCACTTGAAAAAGTAATACCTGGGATAATATTAGGCAGACACAAAATATAAAATGCTTAAAGCAATCACATGGATTTTGGAGATGAATATAAAGTGCTAAATGAATGACTTTATTAAATGAATGACTGAGAAACTATCCCATTCTCCATCCCCCTTTACATTTTATGGTTGAGAAAACTGAGGAACAAAAACAAAACAAAAATCTGATTTGCCCAAAGTCATACATTTAGAATGTGACAATGCTGAGCTTCAAACCAAGATCTTTTGACTTCAATAACTGGACTCTCCACTTCAGGACATATTATATTAAAGAAAACATTAAAGAAGCATTTGCATCAAACATAAATATCTTGATGGAGTATTAGAACACAACAATGATAATAGCTAACATTTCTTTGAGCACTCACTATGCACTAGGCACTCATTTAATCCTCTCAGCAACCTTTGGAGGTAGGCAACTGAGACCCAGAGAGGTTAAATAATCTGTCCAAAGTCACACAGCTAGAAAGTGGCAGGGCCAGTATTCAAACCCAGGATCTGCATGCTTAATAACACACAGCCCCTCAGGCTAACTGAATCTGCCACCTCTCAGCCTCTTGTGCTGGAAACCCAGGTGTGGCTCAGCTAGAGGAAGACCGTGGCCAGGAGGTTTGTGGGTTCTTAAGAGTCAAAAACAAAAGTTCCCAAGGAAAGTCCAAAAGAGTGAGAGTAAAATTGTATCTGATTTATAGGATGGCAATCGTTCTCTCAAAAATGCAAAAGCAGGGCTTCCCTGGTGGCGCAGTGGTTGAGAGTCCGCCTGCCGATGCAGGGGACACCGGTTCAGGATCCCACATGCCGCGGAGCGGCTGGGCCCGTGAACCATGGTCCCTGGGCCTATGTGTCCGGAGCCTGTGCTCCTCAATGGGAGAGGCCACGGCAGTGAGAGGCCCACGTACCGCAAAAAAAAAAAAAAAAAAAAAAAAAAAGCAAAAGCAGAAGGGAATTAAAAGTAAGTTAAAAGATAGAGAAAGAGAATTAAACCATCTAGAATACAAAACCACTGGGCAACAAGAAGTTTTATAAGTTAAAGGTGACATTTAATGTTTGGGTAACTTTTATTGCATTTCCTTGACAATTACATAGTGAAATTATTTCACAATAGGCCATTCAAGTTTATTAGCACTAAAAAAACCAAAAACCTCCTTCACATGGAACAAAAGAGCCTAACACCATCGCTACTTTAATTTTACTTTGCCCTTATTTTTCCTGCTGAGAGCAGCATATTTTGCACACGGCACCTTGTATCCTTCTCTTGGATGGACTCCGGGTTTCTCAAAGGCTCCCACCCCAACCGCAGGGAGGGTTATGTCACACTTAGCAGTGCCTTGGATGGCTGAATACTTTTTCTCTTCTTCCCTAGATTCTAATGAAATGGAGTCATTCTATGCTCTTTTAGAAAGAAGTGTCTTCAAATTATTTTGAATCCAGTTTTGACATGTGATGGCTTCTACGTTTATAGTGATGGTTTTGTAGCATCACAATCTATGCTAATTTGTTACCCAGATGCATGATGAAAGCTTTATCAAGACATTTTTCACAGTTAACTATAGGTCTTTTTTCAGCTTGTACCTGTGAGCTTATGTTAGAATGTATGCATGCTGGAACAAAATAGAAAACAAATTGGAACTTGAAACGTTATATGGGTTAACCAGAATTTTAGAAACAGAGACCTGATTGAAATAAAAAGGTGTTTATGTGGGGTTTGTTGGGACTGCAGCCCAGGACACAGATTCAAGAAGCACTTGAATTGTGTTCTGCCAGACTACAAAATGGGGGAGGCTTATAAAGGCAAAAATCACAAGGTTACAGTTAGTTACATGAGTTATTCAGCAAGAATAATTGGAGCTGGCAAGAAGTAAGGGTGTTTGTTAAGTAAAGATTTGTTGGGGTCTGAAACGGTTGCATCGATACAAGGGGAGACCTTGAGACCATAAGGTTGTAGCTGTCAGGTGGTGTTCTGAATATGGCCAGTGGTGTCCTTGGGTCTGGTATAGTACAAAGAAAGTTCAAGTTTTCGGTGGTACAGAGACGTATCTGAGACCAGATCCTCAATGGTCGCCCAATTCCATTTCTGTCTGCCCGAACTGTGATTACTCCATAATGGAGTATTATTATTATTATATATTATATGTATAATTATTATACAATTGTTATAATTATTATATATTAATATATATTATTATTATTTCAATTTGTCAACCCACGTATGCAGTATAGAAAACTCCATGTCTATATTCAAAAGAGGCTTAGTAACTGAGGGAACCCGACATTGCCAGGAATGAGAAAATCTGAGCTCCTTCCACGATCAAGCCCCATGATTTGGGAAAGCTAGCTAAACTTATCAATCCATTGCCGCATGGGTAATTACAAACTGAGACTGATTTCATTGCCGTCGTTGAAGCTTTTCCCCCAGAGCTCTGATTACTCTCTCAATGAGATTATTTTCTATTATTTCAGCAGAAAATTCATATTGTGCATCCATCAGCTAAGTCTGCAATTTAATACTTTTAATCTGTCTCTAAAAAGGATCTCTCCGCCCCATTCACATTATGATAAATTAGCTCTCTGTGAAAAGTATCCAATATTTCAGGGGGAAAAAATTGGGCTAGGGCCATAAGTGGTCTAGCCAAGTTTCATCATTGAAAGTAAGGAATGATCATTGTTTTCCACTCTTTCCTTCTGGTTCCTTGGGGTGCATAAAACAGGGAGGGGGAGGGTTCTCCTTGTCCATTCCCTTTCTCTCTAACTCTTTGCTTGAATGCACTTTCTTGAGCCAAGCATCCCTTGCCTACAGTGGCAAATGCTCCCAGCAGTTGGCTTTGGGCTTGTATCTGCTCATTTCTAAGAAGGTTCTCTTTATCTATGAAGTTCCCAAACAACAGTTGTTTTCTATGAGGCCTCCTCAGGACATCCCCCGTGACACTCTTCCCCAGAAGGTTTAATCATTCCTTCCTCCGAATCCGGTGACACTTTGTAACCACCACTGGTACAGCACATAAAACATTGTACTACTTTTATTTGGGGAGGAACTCTTCCCTATTTGTCTCTGTATCCCCCGTGCCAAGATTTATGGCATGTATATCAGTGCCAAGCATAATGTTGGGATTTATTATTGAATTTATTAAAAATAATACAGTGACGTTTTAGGGACCTCACTTCATGTCCCTGATTATAATAAATATCATGAGGAGAAAGATAGGTTTTCATGGCAGAGACTGTTTTCAGTCTTCATTTTCCCTCTCCTCCATTGTAATAGAACACCTGATTTGTGGCTGGGCATATGGCAATGCAGAAGAAAGGCTGGGTTCCTCAGCCTCCTTTGCTGCTGGGTAAGGCCATGTGCCTCAGTTCTGGCCAATGAAATCTAAGTGGAAGTGTCATGTGACAGCCTCCAGGAACCCTCCTTAAAAGAATGCAGGCTTGCACCATTTACTCTTTCCTCTTTGCCCCTTTTTTACTTCCTCCTGCCTGGAATTTAGATTTGATGGATGGAGCTGAGAAGCCCTCTTGGATCATGAAGTGACCTTTGGAGTCTCTGTATGGTGAAGCATCAAGATAGAGGAAAAACCTAAGTGTCTGTCTGTGGATGGATGAATGGATAAAGTAAATGTGAAATAGTTAAAGATATATTATTCACTTAAAAAAGAATGAAATCCTGCCATTTGTGACAACATGGATGAACCTGGAGGGCATTATGCTAAGTGAAATAAGCCAGACAAGGACAAATACTGTATATTCCACTCACGTATGGAATCTTAAAAGAAAAAAGTCAAACTCATAGAAACAGAGGAGAATGGTGGTTGTCAAAGGCTGGGGATGGGGTAAATGGGGAGATGTTGGTTCAAGGGTACAAACTTAGTTATAAGATGAATAGGTTCTGAGGATCTAATATACTTCATAGTGACTATAGTTAATAATAATGTACTGTATACTTGAAATATGCTAAGAAAATATATCTCGAACTTCCCTGGTGGCACAGTCGTTAAGAATCTGTCTGCCAATGCAGGGGACATGGGTTCGAGCCCTGGTCCGGGAAGATCCCACATGCCGCGGAGCAACGAAGCCCATGCGCCACAACTACTGAACCTGAGCTCTAGAGCCCACGAACCACAACTACTGAAGCCCACGTGCCTAGAGCCCGTGCTCTGCAACAAGAGAAGCCAATGCAATGAGAAACCCTCACGCCTCAACAAAAAGTAGCCCCCGCTCACCACAACTAGAGAAAGCCCATGTGCAGCAACGAAGACCCAATACAGCCAAAAATAAATAAATAAAAGTTAAAAAAAAAAGAAAATATATCTCAAGTGTTCTTACCAAAAAAAAAAAAGTAACTGTGTAACATGATGAATGTATTAATTAACTTGATTGTGGTACTCATTTCACAATGTATACATATATTAAATAATCAAGTTGTACAATTTAAATATATATAATTTTGTCAATTATACCGCAATAAAGCTGGGGGTGGGAATTAGAGAGAACCTAGATCCCTGAGGACCTCGCAGAGTAAAATGCTATCCCGGCCCTAGACTGCCAATTCTGGGTTTTTATGTAAAGGAGAAATTTCTATGTTGTTTAAGCCATGGTGATTTGAGGTCTTTGTTACTCACCGCTGAACCTAATCCTGATATTGTATTGCATTTTGCTGCTTCCAGGTTGGCGTGTTTTGTAATGATATCTAGAAACCTTCCCCCAGAGGTTTAGATGAATCATATCTAGAATCTCTAGACTAGAAAATTAAATTTATTATATCATCAATTATACACCCACATGCGTTTGGGACATCAGTTAGTAGCTTTGGTTATTGAGCTTACTGTATGCCAGATTCAATGCTACACTTTAGATATATAATTTTATTTAATTATTTTAAAAAGCTTATGATGTAAGGACTTTTATTATCGTCTCCCTATCAGTGAGGAAGCTGTAGATTAGAGAAGCTAAGTAAACAGCTGGCCGGTAACCAAGGCAAGGCAGTCATCCCTCTAAGCCCATGTATTCACTGGATACTTGCTGCACGAGGGGCTGAGGAGAGACCCTTCCTCCGCCCGCCCACCAGAGATCTTTATTTGCAAATCCATTGAGCGCCAATGCAAATACCAAGAATTCCAGGAGTGAAATTCTGCTATCAGTAAGGTGACCTGGATACACTCCCGGGAGAGATCCAGAGAAAACTGAAGAGCGAGGAGTCCATCTGCTGACCTCTCTAGAGAGAGCCAGAGGCCAGAGACACTCACCTCTTCCTGAGTAAATTGGTGGGGGGAGTGGGAGGTGAATGTGGGATTGAGGGGGTCTCACAGCACAGACAGATATTGTATTGCATTTTGCTGCTTCATTTGGAAATGAAGTCTGAAGTCAGAATGACACAGGCACACAGAAAAAAACATCAAATCAGCTCCATATTTAAAGATTAGAGGGTCAAATGCCTGAAACTCATATTCAACAAGAAAGGCATTCAGGAAAAAATGATTCATACCTTTTGCTACTCTGACCACAAGGGTAACACCCCAAACATACTGAAAGAGTAATGCCAGCTAAAAATTGTCACTTGCCATCTACCTCTACAAGGATTAGGTCACTAGCCACTGTAGTCACTGACCTTTAACATACGCTGTAAGGAGTTCAGGGTGGAGATTAGGAATGAGGCCCTCTGTGTTCTGGGAAAAACTGGCAAAACAGTCTTTCCGATAGTTAGATATTTTCAGGAGAAGATTTTATGAGCCCAATTCTTTTATCTTCGCATATCTAGGAAAACACTAAAATCATTGACCGTGACATCTGCTCCTCATGACCAGCCACAGGCCTCTGCCACAATGTGTGTTTGACTGCGTGTCCCCCCCTGCCCCTTCACTAAAATCATCTATAATACTGACCTTGTCCCAACACCTCTTTGGAGAGGTTCCTCAGAGCTATCTGAGATGCTGTCTCCCGGGGTATAGTCCTCATTTTGCCCCCAAAGAACTTAACTCACACCTCTCACGTTGTGCTTTTTGTTTTTTTTCAGCTGACAGTGATTCCTTTCATCATCCGAGGCACAAATGCTCATTCATTCAAGAAATAGGGGGTTTCCCTGGTGGCGCAGTGGTTGACAGTCCGCCTGCCGATGCAGGGGACACGGGTTTGTGCCCCGGTCTGGGAGGATCCCACATGCCGCGCAGCGGCTGGGCCCGTGAGCCACGGCCGCTGAGCCTGCGTGTCCGGAGCCTGTGCTCCACAACGGGAGAGGCCACAACAGTGAGAGGCCTGCGTACCACAAAAAAAAAAAAAAAAGAAAGAAAAGAAATATGTACTGAGGGACTACCACGTGCAGTGGCTTTGCTGAGCAGGGACTGGGACATGCAGAGGAAGGAACCCTCCAGGATGGCGCTATTAGGTGGGATACCCATCTGTAAACAGATCTTTACAGTGCAGGGTGCCACACACTATCATGGAGGTATGCACAGTGAGAAGCATCCCACCTTAGGGTCAGTGAAGCTCCCCAAGACGGAGCAGGAGGGATGACTAGGAACGAGTGACAAAGATGGGAGTGTACGCGCCTAAGGAAGGGAAGCGTAAGTGCCGAGGCTCAAGAGAACCTGTCGCCTTCCAGGAATTGTGCTTTCTTAGAAAGGCTGGAGCACAGGTGTAAGGAAAGAGAGTAGCTCTTGAAGTGATCAGCTTTGTGAAAAGCTGTAAAAAATTTACATTTTTTTGGTTGTCAGGCGTTCGGAGTTCCTTCCTTTGCTTTTCGTGGTATTTGAAAAAGGCGGTGGTTTCAAACTCCCCTCTTTCCAAAAACAATGCAGTGAATCACATTGTCTGCTACTGGCATCCATCCCCCTTCCTTCCTAACAGACCACATTTCCTCGTTCTTCACACAGGTCCACTCCTATCCTATCCCGCATGACTCTGGAGATGCTTATTCATCAGTAGGTTCAGGGGTGGATGCTGGTTAGTCTACAGAGATCGGTGAACTAGCAATGGTCCTGCTACCTGTTTTTGTAAATAACACTTATGTGAAAACAGCCACACCCATCATTTCCTATGGCTGCTTTTGTGATACAACAACAGAGTTGAGTTACAGAGACTGTATGGCTGGCAAAATCTAAAATATTTACTGCCTGGTCCTTTACGGAAGAAGTTTGCTGACCCCTGGTCTAAGCCAATCAGAGTATTGAATTCCCCTGGCAGATGGTATTGTTCCAGAGGTGGGCTTGTTGCTTACATTAGACCATCAGATTAAAGAGAATTCATAGTTCAAGCTTATAACAATGATTCCCTCACTGCTCTCAGATGGTGCCTCAGCTGCTGCTAATAGCCATCTTATAACAATGAGCTGTTCTAGACACAGCAAAACCAAGAGATGGAAAGTCTGGGTCGCTGATAATGCTGTTGAGCTATTAAAATCAAGCAACCCTGAAGTCTGCCCTATCTCTGGACTCAGTGTCATGTGAGATGATACATTTCCTTATTATTTAAGCCAGTTTGAGTAAGGCTGTCTCTTCCTTGGAAGTAATAGCATCCATCATTGCTATATGAGTAATGCCATCTTGTTCAAAGACCAGACTCACAAGAAGCTATGATACCTAAAGCATTGTCACAAACCCAGAATAAAACAAAAGAGACGGTGATAAGAGTCAGCACCATCATGAATGCACACACGTTGGCTGCAGGGAGAGTCAAGAGGTGGCCACACACCCTTACCCACAGTTGACTGAAATTTTTTGAAAAATAAAGTTCCCAAGTCCATTAACTCAAGATGGTTTTCAAAGAATAACAGATTCGATACAGGAAATTGGAAACTGGGGGAGTGGGGAGGTACTACCAGAACAAGTCCCTTTGACTTCAGAAAAAGTGACAGGTTACTGCCTAAGAGGAAGAAGAAACAAGAAACAGAAATGAAACAAAACCAAAAAATGAAACAAAACCAAAAAAAGAAATGAAACAAAACCAAAAGCTCATGCCAGTTAATATAGAAGCAAGAGCTCCCTACAAAGCAGCTTGCAGTAGCCCCAGGGATGACACTATTTATGTTAGATGCTCACATTTCATGCTTATATAAAAAATGGTCTTGACATACCAAGAATAGAATTAGTTATGTCCAATCTACTCTGTTTAATAAGGCAAAGAAGATAAAAGTCTCTTTTTTTTTCCCCAAGATTTTTGACCCTCCTCAAAAAAGTTTTCTCTTAATAACAAACTGACAATTCAATGACATGGGAAGCACACCCTCTTCCTAAAGTGCTAGATCAAAGGAATCTTTGCAAGAAGAGTCCCACTTCAAGACACCTCTTCACTGGTTCCTGGACCAGAGGATTGGACTTTTCTGACTATCAAACTCTGAGTCAATTATAGATTTTTCCCAGAAAGTAAGGCTGAGGTATAGGATCACATTTTTGATTTGCAGGGCGGGAGTGGGAGGGCAGTGTAGTGAGCAAAGCAAATGCATTGGAGTCAGGTGGACCTGAGTCCAAATCCTAGTTCTACCTCCAAACTAGCTATGTGGGCCTCTCTTTCCGAATACATAAGACAGGAATAATGGTACATAGCTTGCATGGATGCTGTGAGACCTCAATTACATGCAATATATTATAAAGTATTAGCACACCATCTGACATATATTAGGCCTCCATTTATGGGAGCTATCATTATCTATTATTGTTGTTGTAGTTCCAGGTATTCCAAAATATTCTGTTTGATAAGTGAAGTTGCTATAGTGTTACCGAGTCCAAGCGCACTCTGCTTGCCCCACCACAGGCCAGTGAATCGGGAGATGAGGTGCTGAGGCAAGGAATACGACTTGATTCGGAAAGCCGGCAGACGGAGAAGATGGCGGACTAGCGTCTCAAAAGAGCCATCTTATTGGGGTTTGGATGCCAGTTTCTTTTATAGAACAGAGAGGGGGAGGAGATGAGGAAGTAAAGTAAAAAGGCCATAAGTTTTGCAAATATCCCCTGGAATGGCCGGCCTCGGGGAGGGGATGTGTTAATTTCTACATTCAAGTAACCATCCACAGGTGGACAGGGTCCGGATGTTTCCCTGAACAAAGGCACTTTGGTTTAACATTCAGGCAGAGGGGAAGGGTTCCCCGAGGCAGGCCATTATGTACAGACAGTATCCTTTCAGTGAACAAAAGCAATGGGAAGCAAAGGTTAAAGTAAAAGAAACAGATCCAACATGTAGTCAGATTTGGCTCTTCCCCTTTACAACAGGGCAGTCTCAAGCTGGAGGTGGACCAGCCCATCTGCCTCATTTAAGTCTTCAGTGACCTGCTGGAGAGCAGAGTGCGCCAAAGTGCTGTGACTGAGAGTTGAGTCCTCCATGTCGAGATTCTCCAGTGAGGATTCTGAGTCCTCCAGTGTCAAAAATAATGATTTAACAGCAGTTTATTCAGGAACAAGAATTCCATGACATCCTATTCATGGATTGGGAATGATTGCAAGTGGTCATTGGATCCAGCAACCCACTGCCACTTCCAAGGTGTCAGAGTTCAGCTGGGGTCATCAGTTGAATTTAAAAAATGCAGTGAGAGAGGGGCTTCCCTGGCGGCGCAGTGGTTGAGAGTCCGACTGCCGATGCAGGAGACACAGGTTCATGCCCCGGTCTGGGAAGATCCCACATGCCGCGGAGCGGCTGGGCCCGTGAGCCACGGCCACTGAGCCTGCGCGTCCGGAGCCTGTGCTCCGCAATGGGAGAGGCCACAACAGTGAGAGGCCCGCGTACCGCAAAAAAAAAAAAAAAAAGTGCAGTGAGAGGCTGAGGCAGTTGATGTGGTCAGTCTAGCCCCTAACATGCCCTGGAGGGACCCAAACTATTCAACAGTGATTAGCACTTAACAGAGGTGTGTGGAAATTAATTATGACTTCCCGAGACTAGGAAGTCCAAGATCAAAGTACTGGCTAATTCCTGGTGTGAGCCCTCTTCCTGACTTGCAGAAGGCCATCTTCTCACTGTGTCCTCACATGGTGGGGAGGGAGCGACCTCTCTCTCTTCTTCTTATAAAGCCACTAACCCCATCATTAGGGTCCCACCCCCACCTTATCTAAGTCTAATGACCCCCCAAAGGGCCCATCTCCAAATACCATCACACTGGGGGTCAGGGCTTCAATATATGAATGGGGGAGGGTGCCTTACTGGGTTCCTAGTATGACCCTTATGAGAGTTCATCACTTAAACAGTTCCACAATTCTCTAAGTCATAAATAGCTGCTGGAAGTGAGACTGGTCAGACTTCCCCAAATATTTGTTTTTTAGCCATGATTAAGTGTGAAACATTTCATCTCAGCTAGGAGAACATGGGGAAAATCAGCTCTGTATGAGTAAGAGTTCTCTAATACAGACACTTCGTGACATTCCTGTCTCCTGAAGAACACTTAGAAATTACACGAGGGCAGAAGGTCACAGAGAAGTGAAGGGAGGATGGAAAATTGGCCTATGGCACCCAGAACTCAAGCATCCAAACAGTTCTGTTCTCTCGCTCCTTAGCCTGAGCTGAGCTCTGGAGCCAACTGCACTCCAAACGAGACACACACAGTTTTGATTACCAGACATGATATGTGCTACGAGGAAATAAACCTCTAATTTGTAAGAGAAATAATTAGGGGAGGGGAAGAGATTGAAAACATTGGTCTGCACTGAGTGATCTCCCTGAGCCTAAGGGGAATTACCTCTGGAGTAATTTAGTGAGAAGGCCTGAGCTGGTGCAGGGGCCAAAGAGCTGATCTCTGCAGTGGTTGAAAAAAACAAAACAGAACAAAACAAAACAGCTCTGGCAAGATCAAGCATCCATCTCTTGGTACCTGAGAGCAAAGCAGAGAAAGAGAATCCCCAGCAGAAGGTGGAAGCAGAGAAAGTCTTAAAATATGTAGGACTGATTTGGTTACCTCTTGGGAGGTGCAGAGGAAGAGAGAGGAAGTGAAATCACATTTCTCGAGGGCTAGTTGGAATATAAGGTCTTAGAAAGAAGGGGGCCTGCCTATCTTGTTCACCAGTGTGTTCCCAGCTTCTATCATAGGCCCTGACATGCAATAGACACTCACTCACTATCTGTTGAAAGAGGGACAGATATGGCACAGAGTCCATTATATAGTGGCATCCAGTAACTACTTTTGAAAGAATCAATTAATTAATGAATACCTACTTATGCCAGGCATTGTCTCATTCTTTCATTCAATTTACAAATATTTTACTGTGTGAGCTCCTATCTTGCCAGACACTCTGCTGGATGCTGTGAATTCAAAAAAGAAAAGAGACAGTTCCTGCCTTCAAAGAGCTTACAGTCTTGGGGACATGGACCCACAGGCAATGGCGATGCAATATATAATGACCACAGGCTGTATCAGAGTGCGGGCAAAAGTAGATGAGGTCTTAATCTTCCTGGGAGAGTCAAGGCAGTCTTCACGGAGGAGGCAGCCTTTGCACTGAGACTTAAGATGCATGGAGAATCTCAGACATTTCAGGCAATGAGGTTGGTGTGAGAGAAAATGATAAGTTCATCCTTGGAGGAGAATAAATTCTGTGGGGCAAATAAGTGGGAGAGTGAATGGAAAAAGGAAAGAAAGGAGGCTTCAGCCTAATTGATTATAAAGGGTCTGGTATTTCATTTAAAGCAGCTTAAACTCACCCATTGGTTTAATGCTCTGCTGTCGGCTGTCTTGAAATTCTCAATAATTTAATTTTTCTTACTTTATTTTATTTTTAAAATTGAAATACAGTTGATGTACAATATTATGTAAGTCACAGGTGTACAATCTAGTGATTCACAATTTTTAAAGGTTACACTCCATTTATAGTTATTATGAAATATTGGTTATATTCCCTGTGCTGTACAATGTATCTTTGTAGCTTACCTTATACATAGTAGTTTGTACCTCTTAATTCCCTACCCCTATGTTGCTCCTCCCCCCTTCCCTCTCCCCACTGGTAACCGCTAAGTTGTTCTCTGTATCTGTGAGTCTGTTTCATTTTTTTGTTATATTCACTAGTTTGTTGTGTTTTTTAGATTCCACGTATAAGTGATATATATGGTATTTGCCTTTCTCTGTCTGACTTGTTTCACTTAGCATAACACCCTCTAAATCTATCCGTGTTGTTACAAATGGCAAAATCTCATTCTTTTTTATGGCTGAGTAGTATTCCATTGTAAATGTATATGCCACATCTTCTTTGCCCATTCACCTGTTGATGGAAATAATTTTATCTTTGAACTTGTGTTTTGTAAGTGAAGGCCAATAAGACAATGGAGCATACACACAAGCAGAGGAGGTATACGCAAGGTGCACATCTGCATTACCTGCTGCTTCATTCACGTGTAGTGTCTGTGATGCTCCATGAGCACAGAATTCCAGTGGGCCTACTACATGTGGGAGTTTAGTGACTCAGAGCTAGTACAAGGTAAGCATATTATGGAAGGCATCAGCACCCACTGAGTGTTGATAGACTATGTGCATTTTAAGAAGTGAGAGAAAACAGTTCGGCTAGTTTTGTACAATGGGCTATAAAAAACAAATTGTATCATTTCAGTGATTCCTCATATGAGTTAAACACTCACATTTGCATTTAAAATGGGCATTGAACAATATAAAGATGGACAGTAAAGTTCACGCTAATCATTTCATTCGAATTTTTCTTTCCTTAGGACATTAAGTGATAAATAAAAATATCATGACATGTTGAGAGACAGACTGCCAAAAAAGGGAAGAAACTTTATATTTTAGTAAACTTAATGGCACTTTTCCCTTGCTTTCCCTTGCAAAGTATGTAGCTGGCCTTGGTGGAGAGCCATTAAAAAAATCCTGAGCAGGGAAGAAACATGACAAGATTATTACTTTAGAAAAATAACTCTCAGCAGAGTGTGGAAGTTAATATAGAGGGAGGCACAACAAGGAGAAAGAAGATCCGTTATCACGGTCACACTGGCAAAGGATGGTACGGTCTGTGCTAGGGCAGGGCAGGGGGATGGGGAGAAAGGGGTAGAAGTGTGAGGAATTCATGGGCAGAGTTCTAGGGCTGGATAAGTCATTCCATGGGGGAGAGGAAGATAGCTTGACTCCACACTTCTGGCTTCAGCCCCTGGGTGAAGTCATTCATTGAGATGTGGAATAGAAGAAAGAGCGAGTATGGGATGGTGAGGGAGGAGGGATGGGTTGAAGGGGAAGGGTGGTCTGGGGGGAGAGGGGGTAGCCTCTTCATGCCTGGATCTATGCAGTACTTCTCCCTCTGCCTTCTTTCATCTCAGCTAGGAGAACATGGGGAAAATCAGCTCTGTATGAGTAAGAGTTCTCTAATACAGAGACTTTGTGACATTACTCTCTCCGGAAGAACACTTAGAAATTACACGAGGGCAGAAGAATATAGTTCCCTGTGCTATACAGTAGGTCCTTGTTTTTTATTTTATATACAGTGGTGTGTATCTGTTAATCCCAAACTTCTAATTTATCCTTCCCCTCCCCTTTCCCCTGTGGTAACCATAAGTTTGTTTCCTATGTCTGTCAGTCTGTTTCTGTTTTGTAAATAAGTTGATTTGTATCTTTTTTTTAGATTCCACATATAAGTTATATCATAATAATTGTCTTTGTCTGACTTACTTCACTTAGTATGATAATCTCTAGGTCCATCCATGTTGCTGCAAATGGCATTATTTCATTCTTTTTTTTTACAGCTGAGTAATATTCCATTATATATAATTCCATTCCCAGGAGTGGGATTACTGGATCATGTGGTAAATACTTTTAGCTTTTTGAGGAACCTCTATAGTGTTTTCCATATTGGCTGCACCAATTTACATTCCCACCAACAGTGTAGGCGGGTTACCTTTTCTCCACACCCTCTCCAGCGTTTATTATTTGTAGACTTTTAAAAAAATAAATTTATTTTATTTTTGGCTGCATTGGGTCTTCGTTGCTGCGCACGGGCTTTCTCTAGTTGCGGCGTGCACCTCGAGAACGCGGGCTCAGTAACTGTGGCACACAGGCTTAGTTGCTCCGTGGCATGTGGGTTCTTCCCGGACCAGGGGTTGAACCCATGTCCCCTGCACTGGCAGGCGGATTCTTAACCACTGCACCACCAGGGAAGCCCTATTTGTAGACTTTTTGAGGATGGCCATTCTGACTGGTGTGAGGTGGCACATACTCTTAAGTGTAGGCGGGTTACCTTTTCTCCACACCCTCTCCAGCGTTTATTATTTGTAGACTTTTAAAAAAATAAATTTATTTTATTTTTGGCTGCATTGGGTCTTCGTTGCTGCGCACGGGCTTTCTCTAGTTGCGGCGTGCACCTCGAGAACGCGGGCTCAGTAACTGTGGCACACAGGCTTAGTTGCTCCGTGGCATGTGGGTTCTTCCCGGACCAGGGGTTGAACCCATGTCCCCTGCACTGGCAGGCGGATTCTTAACCACTGCACCACCAGGGAAGCCCTATTTGTAGACTTTTTGAGGATGGCCATTCTGACTGGTGTGAGGTGGCACATACTCTTCTTTATAGAACTTTCTCTTCCTTCTATTCCATTAACCTAAATGTAGCCTAAAGAGGATCTTTTCTGACTAACTCATTCTAGGGAATTGTGGCAGAAACCATTGTCCCCAAATTATTACTCTCTTCTCTTTTCTTTCAATAACAGAACCCCTGAATTTTTAAAAATTTTTATTTATTTTTATTGATATAGAATGCACATATCATAAAACTCAGTGTTTTAAAGTATACAACTCAATATTTTTAGTAGATTCACAAGGTTGTGCAACCCTCATCACTATCTAATTCCAAATTATTTCATTACCTCACAAATAAACCCCATGGCCATTAGCAGTTGCTCCCCATTCTCTCCTCCCTCCATCCTCTCTGGCAGCCATTAATCTATTTCCTATCTGTATGGATTTTCCTATTCTGGACATTTCCTATAGTTGGAATCTTATATTAGGTGATCTTTAGTGTCTGGCTTCTTTTATTTAGTATGTTTTTAAGGTTCATTCACATTGTAGCATGCATAAGTACTTCATTCCTTTTCATTGGCAAATAATATTCCATAGTATGGGTATACCATAATACCATATTTTGTTTATCCATCTATAGTTGATGGACATTTGGGTTGTTTCCCACTTTTTGGCTATTATGAATAATGCTACCCTGAACATACATGTACAAGTTTTTGTGTGGACAGATGTTTTCAATTCTCTTGGGTTTACACTAGGAGGGAGTTGCTGGGTCATATGATAACTTTAACGTTTTGAAGAGCTGCCAAACTATTTTTCACAGTGGCTGTGCCATTTTACATTCCCACCAGCAGTATATGAGGAGAATCCTTGGTTTTTAGCTGGGCATACTAAGCCTGGGAAAAGGTCAATTTTCCAGCTTCCCTTGTAGCTATATATGGCCACACAACTAAGTTCTGGCTTATAGGATGGGATGTAAGCAGAAGTGGTATGTGCAGTTTCTGGTTGAAACATGTCCTCTGTCGCTTTCTCCAACCTTCTGGTTTGGAAGGTCGACTTAATGACTGGAAGGCCAGCAGCCATCTTGGGCCATGGAGTGACTTTGGGAAGGAAAGCCAGAGGACAGGACAGAAGGAATCTGTGACTGACACCATGGAAGGCCACGCTACCCCCTTGGGCTTTTTAAATATGGAAGAGACATAAACTTCTATGGCGCTTGACACTATTATCTTTTTATTAGTTACAGCCAAATCCAACCCTAACTGATACCGCTACCGAATTCCTTCACTCACTGAGCAAATTTTCATTGAAAGTCAGTTAAAAGCCAGGTCCTGAGCTTGGTGTTAAAGAAATAAAGATGTATGAAATAAGGACTGAGAAAATAGAAGCAATCAGAAAAGAACTCCTTCAGCCTCCTCCATTTCATCCACCAACCTACTGTCTCATGTATCAGCCTGAATGTACTGTCCCTGCTTCCATCATGTGTGACTTGTATCCCACTCCTTTTTGTCTGCTCAAGGACTTTCATCCTGCAATTGTCCCTTCACCCTCCTGTATCTTCAATTTTCCTCCCTACTCTATTGGATTATCCTCATCAGTGTACAAATAATCTAAGAAATACAGTCTTCTCACCCCTCAGTTTCTCCCAGGCTTTTATGTTTTCTTTAAGCAAACTGGAGTTAGGTTTCTGTCAGTCGCAACTGAAAAAATCCTGATTAATACAGGACACATGGATAGGTACCTATGGAAACAGCCAGTGTACTTTTCCCCATTCGTCTTCAATGGGTAAAAAGAGTATAGCTCCATAGAGTTCATCCTTTCTCTCCGCAGAGGACATGGCAACTCTAAATTGTTCATTTGTGTACTTTCTTGTCGCCAACCTCACAGCTGTCCAGGGATTTCAGATATAGTTGTGTGGATGTTTGAAATCCACCCTCACAATAGTTTAATAGGAACCAATATTTTTAATGAAACTTTTTAAAAATTTCTCATGTTTACATGAAAATTCCTCTTACATAGTTTTGCACAGATTATCTGTTGAAGAGGAGAATACTTGGCTTCAGAATTTAAATGAGGGTCATAATAAAGACAGTAAAATGAGTGAGAGATACAGTGTTTAACATCGAGCATATATTTTTTAAAATTTTATTATATTTAAAAAATATATTTATATATTTAAATGAATGAATAATTGGATGAATATCTATTTATATATATATATTTATATAAATAAATAAATGAATATTTATAAATTATATTTATTTATATATAAATATACATTTATTTATATATTATTTAATATATTTATTAAATGGATGAATTAATGAATGAAATTAATTAAATTAACAGTTTGCAAATGTGTTGTATTCCCAGAATTGGTTTTGTAACTTAGTTGGTTTGAATTTGGGATGCATTTTCCCAAGGAAACAATTTTATAAATGGTACTTAAGTGCCAAGAAATCTCACTAAGGCTGTTTAGCCAATAGTGTAGCAATAAAATGTAGAAAAGTAATGGCATTGTGTCAGAATGCGGTTTAAACAATTTGGAATACTGGTGATTGAGGAAAAGTAACTTTAATTAGGAGATGAGGGGGTGCATGAAAAATGTGGTAATTCCGAAGGGGACTTCTGAGACCTTTCAAGTGTTCTGGAGGGTACTATCTCCTTTTTTTTTTTAAAGAAGATGTTGGGGGTAGGAGTTCATTAATTAATTTATTTATTTTTGCTGTTTTGAGCCTTCGTTTCTGTGCGAGGGCTTTCTCTAGTTGTGGCAAGCGGGGGCCACTCTTCATCGCGGTGCGCAGGCCTCTCACTATCGCGGCATCTCTTGTTGCGGAGCACAGGCTCCACACGCGCAGGCTCAGTAGTTGTGGCACACGGGCCTAGTTGCTCCGAGGCATGTGGGATCTTCCCAGACCAGGGCTCGAACCCGTGTCCCCTGCATTAGCAGGCAGATTCTCAACCACTGTGCCACCAGGGAAGCCCTACTGTTTCCTTTTTACATCTATTTTCAAATAAAAATGCATGCATTTCTCTCCCTTGGCACAGTCTTATACTATTCTTATCAGCATGATCATTATTGTTTTCTTGGTAGGCAATTAACAAATGTCGAATTTCCAGTTGGATGGAAGGGTAGGAACAAATCAAGATGGAAGGTTGAGGGAAATTTCTCTTAAGTAATTGGAAAAGAGTTGGAAGAAATGAACATGTCATAAACAGCAAACTTGTATTTGTTATTATGTGTCTCAGTATTCAGAATAGAAGCAAGGTGACACAGAGAGGCTTACTATTTATACAGGAAGTAAGACCCACACGTAGAAAGAAAAAGCACTACTGGGTAAGTCATGTTGGATGACAATCAAGGCGATGCCTGTTCAGTGATCTTTGGGGCCAGGAAGGGAGCAGGAAGTGCTTGAGTCTGACCTTGTGCAAGAGGATTTCAGTGAGAAAAGAGTTGGGAGAGTATATGAGGTGAAATTAACTGAATGGTACTTGATAGAAAATACAGAAAAAGGGGCTTCCCTGGTGGCGCAGTGGTTGAGAGTCCGCCTGCCGATGCAGGGGACACGGGTTCGTGCCCCGGTCCAGGAGGATCCCACATGCCGCGCAGCGGCTGGGCCCGTGGACCATGGCCGCTGAGCCTGCGCGTCCGAAGCCTGTGCTCCGCGACGGGAGAGGCCACGGCAGTGAGGGGCCCGCATATCGCAAAAAAAAAAAAAAAAAAAAAAAAAAAAAAAAAGGAAGAAA
>NW_020175731.1:2818958-2844002 GCF_003031525.2 Neophocaena asiaeorientalis asiaeorientalis
GGGACGGGGGGGGGGGGGCCCCCAAACCCAAAAAAAAAAAAAAAAAAAAAAAAAATACAGAAAAAGGATGAAACACGGTGTGAGCATGATTCTACCCAAGAAGAAGAAAGAATATGGTGGGGAAAGGATGCTGGATGATTTCCCCTTGGAGCCTACACGAGCTCAGGAAAGGTTAGCGCTGATCTAGAGCCAGACAGGGAATAATGAATGGCCTTGGAGTTGATCTAGAACCAGACAGGGAATAATGAATGGCCTTGGAGTTTTCAAGTGATCAGGAAGCATGTGATCAGACTTTCAGAGGTGTTGGCAATTCAGATTGTGCCTTAATATACCTAAGTGTTTCTATAAAACACAGAATTTGTATTATTTTACCATATTCTGACCGTTCTTGGTTGCGTGTCCTATTACGCAAATCTTACAGATTCCTAAAGAAGGAGATTCTGAAACCCTTACCTTTGGTATTAAAAGATGTCAAGTACTCCCCCTTCCCTCCTTCTCTTCTTTCTTTAGCTTTCTTTCGTTAACTGACTCTGACCAAATCACTTCATTCTTTGGGTCCCTGATTATTATTATTATTTAATCTCTAAATGACAACACTGAACTAGATTATCTATCCCTTCCTCTTCTAAAAACTTGATTATGAAACTTTCCAAAATGACAAAACACAGCAATCGACGAGGACGAGCCCTAATCATATTGGCCAAATTAAATAGCTGTGGTTTCCCAAAAAGTTACTTCTAAATATCACAGATGATTCAGTTACCCCCTTTTTTTCCCCTAGAACTAGTAGATCTCTTTGCTCTCAGAGCTGTTACGAGGGCACTGAGATTTACGTAGAAAAAGTGGTGCGGGAAGCGCGGGATTTTCACACAGCATTTCACAGATTTTCAAATCAGCAAAACTGTTAGCGCCTATCTCCTTGACTCAAAAAATCTGGATAGCCACAAGTAGATAAAACCTTATCTTTCCGCTCTTGAGTTCCCCCTCCTGGGCTCCAGATGCATTGACCGGCATAAGATTCGGCCCCTTAACTGCTGAGCCTAACACCCTAGGCGTTCACTTGGCGCCTGGGGGACCCGTGGGGGTCTGCGGCTTCCCGCGAGAGGTGGGCGCGGGGGGAAAGCGGGGCCGCCACACTTCCGGTGTCCGGGTCGGGCGCTCGCCACACTTCCTGTTGATCCGGCTCCGCTGAGGGCTGGGCGGAGAGGAGGGCCGGCGGGCGGGCGGCGGTCACTCACTGGCCAGGCGTGGGCGCACGCGGGGCCGCCCTGGGCACAGAACGTCGTCCGCCTCGTCGCCTGAGCCTCGAGCACTCTCGGCCGCAGCGTCACCTGCCCTCCGTGCTTTCGTCCGGCCCTCGGCCCCGCCGCGCGGCACCATGCCCGCCGTGGACAAGCTCCTGCTAGAGGAGGCGTTGCAGGACAGCCCCCAGGTACCTCCCGCCGCCCGGGTCCCCCTCGCCCGAGGGCTTGAGGCCGAGGAGGCCCTACCAGCCCCGGGGTGGAGGCTGGGAGTACGCCGGGCCCTTCGGGGGCGAAGAGGGGGCGGGCCCGGCCCTGTGTCTTAAGTCCGGGATGCTCCGGGAGCCGGCATCCCTCAGAAAGGGCTGGAGACGTCGGAAAAGCCCCCCGCGGCCGGAGTCTTTGTGTCCCGACCCCTTTCCAAACTCGGCTGAAACCGAGGCTGCTCGGCCTACGCTTGGGCTCCACCAAGTGCCCCGGGGAAATAATCTTTTTTTTGCCTCAGCTTTGTCGTAAGATAGGAATAATTGTACCTGCCTCCTAGAGTTGTTAGAATTAAATAAGGAAATGCCTGTCAAGTTGTTCGCGGGCAATGTCTGGTACAAAATAAGAAGTCAGTCTTACTTATTATTACTACTACTGATATGATGGGACCTGGTGGATTTAGGACCGGAGTGGGATGTAGAGAGCCTAGACCTCTTCCCCAGCGGTGCCAGACCTCCCTTTGGCCCTGTTTTCCCATTCGTGAAGAGGAAATTACAATACCTGCCCTATTTGCCGCACAGGGGAACTTCATTAGCGCGCCCGAGATGAGAATCAAGCCCTTTGAGCTCTGTAGATGAAAGCTGGTGTGCAAATGTAGTAAATGAGTGCAGAATGACGTTACTTCATGAGTCAGGGCACCTTTCCCCAGGGAACCTTTGTTCTTCTTCATTAACATTTCCCCAGCTTCATATCTGCCCTAGAGGCTCTGCATCCTTGGGTTATTTCAATACCTCTCCTTATTCCCTAGTATCTCAACTCTTGAAAAATTAGAGTAAGAGTAACCTCTTTTCCTTTCACGGTTTCTCATCCCTTTGTGCTTCCTTTCCATTTTCTTCTTAGTGAATTGTGCCTCCCCAGGATGATCCTTTGATGGACTTACCTACACCCACTCTGCATCTCTCCAGTTCAGAATTAGTAGTCAAAAGGACTGTGTGCTTAGTTGCCTTGTGCCCATTTCTTTGTGATCTTCTTACACAGGCAAGTAAGAAAGTGTAAGCAAGCTGTGATTTTTTTTTTTTTTTAATTGTTATCCGCTGGTCTGATTGACTTCTCAAAGGCCTCTCTGAAGCCTCTAAACTTCTGGCATTTTAATGGGATCAAAACCCTGGGTAGAAGTCATTTTGTCCATCCTCACACCTGTTGCGTGCGATCTGGAGATAATATTGTGGAATTTCTAATATCATTTTGAACAGGGGTTTCCACTTGCTTTGTAGTTGGAGAAACTGAGGTGCAAAGATATATTGCTTTCCTAACTGGACATGGTGATGGCTGAGCCAGGTTAAAGAAGTGGCACTAACTGATTCTCCATGTTGCCCTTACCGAGGAGTTACATTTGGAATTTTTGGCTCTCACATCAGTGAATAGGCACTGGTTCTGAGTTGTTTATAGGATGTGCTCAGCAGTGAGGTAGGAGACAGCGGACTGGCAAACGAGTCAGGCCACTTGGGTCCTAATTGTGGCTCTAACACTAACTTATCATTTGATTTGGGCAAGTCACTCATCCTCATCCTGTGACTGGCTGGGTTTTCTCATCTGCAGAATGAGGGTCACGGAGCAGATAATATTTAAGGGGCTTACAAGTCTAACATATCTGCATGATTTATAACTGAGCTTGCATGAGGAAGAAGAGGTTAAGAGGCATCGTCATTTCTATTTAATGTTCCTCTCTATGTAGGGAATTTGTCATTGCTTTTGAGACGTGGGTGTCACCCTCTGAGGGTTCTCGGTGAGGTTTGAATGGAAGCAAACTTCCAGGAAGGTCTTTGATAACCATCAAAACATATTTAGCTCTCTTGTATGGGGTATGTGCCTAATGCAGCTTTACTGCCAAGGAGATTCATAGACTTGTAACTGGAAGGAATCTAATCCAACTCCTTAGTTTTATCTGTAAAGAATAAAAGCAATAGCAAACACCTGTGTCATACATGCATTTTTATATGCCAGGCCCTGTTCTCAGTGCTTTACATATGTTAACTTAGCTAATCCTTTCAACAGTCTTTTGAAGTAGGTACTGTATTAAAATTACCAAGGAGCTGAGAAGTTAAATAACTTGCTCCCAAGATTATACATTATCAAGTGGCAGAGCCGGGATTGGAACCCAGGCAGTCTGCCTGTGTTGTTCAAGTTAGCCCAGCTACCTAGCACCTGGCTTTTCTGTCATCAGTGACCTAAAATGTTTCACTAAAAGGAAGTGATCTTAAGAAACCATCTATTGTTTCCTCTTGTTTTATGTAGAGTATTTATGAGGGTTGCTCCAGTAACCTGGTTGCACAGGATTCATTAAATGAACACAAAAGCTTTTATGTTTGAGCTCAGTGACCCAAGAAGAGCTGAATAGCAGTTGACTGACCTTATACACATCTATTCATGCCCTTTTAAGTTCACAGTGCTGCACAGTGTATTATAAGACAAGTCTTTGTGCGTACATGTATTATTTCTGGTTACCTCTGGTGTATGAAAGATGAAATGTTTTAGGGATTAAGCTACTTGTCTCCATTGCTGTTTGCGAGCCTCTGCTCCTCGCTAGGTGCTGCTAGATGCTGGGAATGTAATGACAAATAAGATAAGAGTGCCTTCCCTCCGCTGGTTCACAGTCTGTTCTGGGAGACAGATAAGGAAAGCAGCAGTTGCAGTACTGTGTGAATGCTGCTGTGATAGGAACACAAATGCTGCTTTGAGCTGCTGCAGCTCACACCTCTCCAGGGGCTTATTCTCTTTCCTGTAAGTAGTGTGCTTTTGAGATAAAGTGTAGCACTGTTGCTTGCTCTTTCGTTACGATATTTGTTTGTTTCCTTTGCAGTTGGCACAGCTGAAGCACAGAGAATTTAAAGATTAAGTTCTGAGATTATTCAGTGAGCGGTCCAGCTGGGAAACCAGGCCTTTTTTAACTCAAGCAGGATGCCTCAAAACATTACCTAGTGGTTTTGTCTTCATTGTGGAGGGTTTTTGTCCTGCTCTACTCTTTGTTTATGATACATTTTCCTTTCGGTAGGCTTGGTTCTACTGAGACATTTCTCTCCCTCTCCCACACTATGGGAACAAGAGTTTTAATTGTTTTTACCTTAAAAAATATATATGTGTATAATATTTATACTTACATATGTTAAATATTAAAACATTTAAAATATATTTAAATATATATAAAATATACACGTGTGTGTGCGTGTGTATATTTTACAATCACAGCTGTTAAAATTGTGCCATTATATAACTAGATGCTATTCTTAGGAGTGAAAAATGTCTAGGACTAGTTTATTAGATGACAGCCAGTTTCTTTATTCTAAGATAGAGGGTAATGTGGAGCTAAGGCTAAGGTGTTTGGTGTCGTTTTTCTGTCCATGCATACTCTTGAGAGTGTAGGGTAGTAGAAAAAGGACGGAATTTAAATCTTGATTCTGCAGGTTACTCAAACTCAACCGCTTGTGTTTCAACGTGGGTAAAATTAGAATAAAAATAGTTGCTTAATTCTTATGAAGAATAAATAACATATGTAAAGTATCTTCATGCCTGCATATTATAGTAACTCCATAAATGATTGCTGTTATTGTCTTTATCAGTGATATGCACCAGTCTTTCGGATTTTTTTGTGGAACTTTCGAGCAACTGGTGTACCTGCCTGGTCCTTGGTCTTATTCCTTCATTAGGTCTCAGAACATTCCTGTTCTTCCAAATATAAGTTTAAGCAGATGCGGAGCTGATAAATGTGGATATTAAAACAGTGTCTGAGATAGCTGGGTATATTTTTTTTCAAGGATGATCATGGCCTAGTTAAGTTAGAAAGGGAAGACGGGAGTGTTTTTGTCAGTTCCAATGGCTGTCATGGTAAACATGTTCAGAATATAAAGAAAAAAAAACTTGTGATGTAGTTTTGGCAGTTATCACAGGTGAGAGCATGACAGTAGGATGACCCAAGAGAAGTCAGCTCCAAGCAGTCAGCATCCTGCCTCCAGACAGGATGGTGGGCTGTGGGCCAAAGAGCATGTCCACTGATGAGACCCACCTTTGCTAGGTGGTGGATGCAGCCTCCTGCGGTGGAGAAAGCATGGCCATTGGTACCAGCCAGACCTGGGTTTACATCGCAACCCTGCTGCTTCCCAGCTGTGGGAGGTTGAGCAAATTTCTTAACCTTGATGAGCCTCAGTTTCATCATCTCTAAAATGGGATTATGTGGTGTCTACCTCATAAAATTGTGGGAAGGATTAAATGAAGTACTATTTAGTGCTCAGCACAGTGTCGGACACATAGGAAGTACAGAGTAAATGGTAGTTTTAGTTTTCTTTCTACTCTCTTTATGGAGGACATTTATACAAGCCCTCTCTTTTCATCCTGTGGCTCATTTTCCATTCTATGTATTTTATTTCTAAGAGTATTAAAAACAATAAATAGGACTCAACTAAATGGACATCAGTAGTATTTAAAAAATTAAATATCCTCAATCCAGTTGTATCACTCTTTTTCATTCTCTTAGATATACTGTTATAGCAAAGAAAGGAACGAGAATCATCACAAACACTGAAGGACTTCTCCAGCATTGGCACCACAAATATCAAAAGATTCTCTCCTATTAGATGACATTTACAGATAACTGTGTAGATAATAGTGTTGCTTTAGTGTTGAAATGAAATCGTAACATGTGAAACCCTTAGTGTCCAACATGTGATAAGCAAAGTTCGTTATCTTCTTCATAATCAGCGTCATCTGCTATCACTGTGTATTAGGCACTGGTAGGCACTTTATGTAATTCATTACCTCTAGTGTTCCCTGCAAATTAGTGTTAGAGCCTAAATTTGGACCCAGGATTGACACGGTCCCAAGGGGATCCCAGATCTTTTGAGAGGCCCCAGTAGACTGTAAGCTCCTGGAGAACAGAGTTGGTTCTGATCACCTTTGAATCTCAGATCCCAACACAACGTTTCATCAAATATTGGATGAAGGCAGAAGTATATACATGAATGAATGTAGAGTGATAGACCAATTACTGTAGGTTCTCAAAACGTCTTTTAACAGTCTTTGTTTTTCAAGTAGTGTATTTTAAAGAGATATAATAAAGAATTCTAAACCAATGTTTTTCACCTACTCATTGACATCCATTAATGGATTATGAGATCCAGTGGGTCACATCCATGATTTTTGTTTTGTTTGCTCTGATCCTTCTGTTGATAAGAATTGGTACTGAAGAGAGTACATTGGTCTGAGAGCAGGTATTTTTAGCCTTAAAGACCTCGGGCAAAACCAGGATAAGCATGTACGACTGTGAAGTCCACCAGAGTTTGTCAACAAAATCAAAGGTAGAATGATTCAAACGTCGGGGTTCCTCTTCCAGTTTATTGGGGGTGCTTTTGGGTCAGTTATTATTCTCTTACCTGAGATAGGTTAGAAAAAGAAAGAAGGAATTGAAATTCATTTGCAGGAAAATAACGAACCTTAATGGATTGTTCTTTGTAAGGTGCCTTTGGTATCATCTCATTAAAGACATTTCTATAGCTTACTCTCCATTCTATGCCTAATGGGTTATTTTCTGAAATATAGATCCCATTATCACTAATGTAGTATTCTAAATTCCCACTGTGCTGGACACATTAACAAAAGTCCCTTGAATAGATATGGTCTCTTATACTTGATACTTCTTTAGGCACCGTCCAATATATAAATATTTCTTTAGTGCTCAGCGTATCAGGCACTACGCATGAAAATGAGAGGAAATACCTTTCATCTAAGACGTTTCTCAGCTGCTCTCGAAGCACTGAGTAGTCTTCCCAAAGGAACTGAGCTAGCATTCTTAAGTTGCTATTTGAGTTTTGTGCCCAGAGCTTCCACTGGTGGGCCCATGGTACATGAAATTTCCTGGTCATGAGTTTGAAAATTGGTTGAATAGAATATGATGAAAGACATGGAGCCTGACTGTAGTATCTTAAGTGGAAAGAATGACACACCCCTGCAAGACTTCCAGGATTGCAGAAAACCAGACAGATGGTTAACTGCTGTGATGATGCAGTGCTGGGTGACCACACCCCAGGTATACAGACAGGCCAGACATTGAGTTCAGTTTATGGGCTTGAAGGGAGAGACTGCCCTTTTTAACACTTATTTTATTGGATGGACTTTACTGGTACTTAGGTAGAGGCTAACGTCGAGACAGATAATAGCCCTTGAGTCTTCTTAACCCTTTAAAAATTGGCTTTCTTTCCCCGGCCCCAGTACTCAAACTGTATTCAGTTTGCCCTCGCAATGTAGTCTAAAGGATTAGAAAAGAAGTTCTGAATTAAAGCTCTAGGAATCAGCTTATATTAGTATTAGCAATAAAAAAGTAAAGCCAGACAACAGACATCTTCCCTCCCCATATCTCTGTGTGCGTGTGTTTGTTTTACCTCCATTGTAACTTCTCCACTTAGAAATAAAATTGACCTCTTTTCTTGCAGACTCGCTCTTTACTGAGTGTATTTGAAGAAGATGCTGGCACTCTCACGGATTATACCAACCAGCTGCTCCAGGCGATGCAACGCGTCTATGGAGCCCAGGTATCCTCCTGCCCCCTCACCTGGAGAGGAACAGAGTGGGAGCCCTCTGCCCACCTTGAACTTCTCTCAGGAGGTTGAGAGATTTGAGTCAGAACACCACCATTTAAACTTTTGAAATAAAATCACAATTGTTTTTCTCTTCTGTTCACCTCAAAAAACTGAGGACAGTTCATTTTCATAGGTTAAGAAATAGGGTAATTTTTCTGTAACTAGTAGACCCAGTAGAAAGGTACCACATAACTGCTTTTTAATTTTTTAAAAAATTCTACTCCAAAGGGAAACATTTGAGTCTCCTCTTCCTACTTGTGAATGAGTGGGTTCAGTATTCTAAGGCATGGCTCTTTGTCTTTCTCATAAATGGTCAGTCTTAGATGTCAGCGCAGGCGAGTAGAGATGTTTTTTCAAGGGCTTCCTCTGCAAAGACTTGAGTCACAGTTCTGGAACTGTTGGGTGGCTTCTTTGTTTTGAGGAACAAATATCTCTGCCTTGCAAAACCATGGAAAATAAATTGCTGAGTAGCAAAAGTGGATCTTTTTAAGATCAAGAAATGCCCATGTATGTTACTTTCTAAGAGAAAACTTGTGAGTTACTTAAAAATAAAATTTGGGGCTTCCCTGGTGGCGCAGTGGTTGAGAGTCTGCCTGCCGATGCAGGGGACGCAGGTTCGTGCCCCGGTCCGGGAAGATCCCACATGCCGCGGAGCGGCTGGGCCCGTGAGCCACGGCCGCTGAGCCTGCGCGTCCGGAACCTGTGCTCCGCAGCGGGAGAGGCCGCAACAGTGAGAGGCCCGCGTACCGCCAAAAAAAAAAATAAAAAAATAAAAAAATAAAATTTGTTATGTTACACATCAAAATATTATGGCAACCGATACTTTTCATTATTGATTCCTTGCCGACTTAAGCCTGTATCTGTTAATATGTTCCTTTTTCTCATTGATGATCTCTAAATAAATACCACATTCAGTGTATAATAATAATATAATATATCAATAATCATGTATACTCATTTATTTTACATAGCTCTCAATATTCATATACAATCATTTATTATTATCATGGTTTTATTAATCATTCATTCATAACCTATATGGGGAAAAATCTCAGCTCTTGCCATTAGGGAGCTTACAACTGGGTTGGGAGACAGACAAAAATAATTACCAAAGAGTGTTAGAGGTGCTAGGAGAGAAGGGTCACCTAACCTGGAGGAATTGTGCTGGGCACCCAAAAGGAGGAGGACTATGATAGTTGAGACTTATTGGATACTTCATAGGTTCCAGGTGCAGTTTCAGGGGCTTTTACATGTAATCATTTCACTTCAATTCCCTAACAACTCTGAGGTGGGTGTTGTTATTATATCTTCATTTTATAGGTCAGGAGATTTAAGGATTCTGATGATGAATGACTTTCCAATTCCACCCCATTAATACATGGTAGAGCAAGTCAGCCTGAAGCCAAAGCCCAAACAATTAACTACTAAGCATAAGGGTGGTAGCCTGAGCTAGGGAAGCGGCAGTGCAATTGGGAAGAAGTGGATTGGTGACTGATTCTATGTGAAGGGGTTGGATGGGTGAAGGATGAATCAAGAGTGATGCCCACGTCTTTGACTTCAATAACAGGGTGCATAGTTGGGAGAATACAGGAAGAGGAGCAGGGTGTGTGTGTGTGTGTGTGTGTGTGTGTGGCAGTGTGGGGAATGGCAGGGACGTCAATCTTAATTCTTTCCTTTTTTTTTTTTTTGGTCGCACTATGGCTTGCAGGATCTTAGTTCCCTGACCAGGGATTGAACCTGGGCCCTTGGCAGTGAAAGTGCAAAGTCCTAATCACTGAACCACCAGGGAATTCCCCTTAATTCTTCCTTGAGAGGCTGATTTTGAGGTGTCCATGGGACGTAAGAGTGACGTAAGAGATCTCGTTGAAAGTTCAGGTCCAGAGTTCAGGCTGGAGATAGATATTTGCAAACTACTGTATTATAGAAGTGTAACTTGATTAATTGGAACTAATTTTAACGACCAGAAGAATCATGTACATTTGTGAGTTTGTTCGTTTGTTTAGGTAAAACATTTAAAAACTGGGACATACTTTGTCGATTTTTTAAAAGCCCTATTTATTTCTGTTACATGTTTTTGTATTTTTCCCTAACTATTCAAAATTTAAGAGAACAGAAAATTTTTTACTGAGCTTATACCTGCTCTTTAGTAGTTTGACTATTGTTATCAAATGATTTTTCTCATGTTTAAGAGTCCCAAGACTTACGGACTCTGACTCCACCACTCCCAAGAGTCTCTGTTCTGCCTTTCCATGTCTGTCAGAATCATTTACTTGGAGATGTCCAGATGCTCTTTTATGCGTTTTTTTCTTTTGAGCCAGAAAACTGCATTTTGCCAAAATTAAGTGGGTCTTGCATTCCAAGAGGCTGTAACCAGCTTTTACTTCACATCACATGATCATCACATGGGTTACTGGCAGAAGCCCTTCCTTCTGCCTCGGCATTTCCTGCAGCAGAAGCTAGCAAGAACGTCTGGCTAGTGCTGCCAACTCAGTGACAGATACAAGCAGTGGTCAGTGGCATTCGGATAGGCTGGGTCAGGATCAGTTGTTTTTCAGGTTTATTTGAACATGTTTTGTTTTGTTTCTTTTCAATTAAATTAAAAAGAAAACTTTATAACTCCTCTTTGATCAGTTTGTTTATATGTATGAGGGTGGGAAGAAAGAGAAAGAAAGAAAGAAAAGAGTTACCAATGTTTTCATTCAACTTTTTCCCCCAAAGTTATGTTTTCCTGGTTTTATTTAACATTCTTCCTTAAATATTTTACACCTAGTTGTGTTAAATTGAATTAATAGAGTTTTATAATTTCATTTTTAAGAACAGAGGCACTTAGTAAGATGTTATTTTTCATTATTGTATTTTTTAAACCAGATTTATGCTGCTGATAAATGATAAATGTTCATAAAAGATACTTAAAATCAGGCCACATGGTAAGTTTCTGGATTCTGATATAGTGAATAGTATTTGGACCTTAGTTTTAGAAAGAGGAAGAGTTAAAAAAAACTAGAGGAAAGTTCTGTGAACAAACAGTTTTGCTGATTTTGGCTAGTTTAGGGGAGATTTTAAATTTTATTTGGCTTAAGCAGTAGAATGAAGCTATAGGCTATAAGCTGTTTTCAGCATTTTACAGCAGTCACTGGTCACATCTGGTCTCCTAATTGTCAGATGTGCCTTTGCACATGGGGGAACTGAGTACTCCATCATGGGTCATCTGAATGAAGGAAGCCGTACACACTTCTCATGCAGCAAGAGACGGGTTACTTAGAAAGCTCTGCTATCTTTCAAACTATTGACTAAATTCAAAACTTCTATAGTGTCTGAATAGATGCATGGGTATACTTATTTGGTAAAATCTGCTCAAATTTTGCATTTAATACATTTGGTATACTTGTTTTGATTCTGTATATCTACTGTGATTTTGTTTCTTTCCTAATGAGGTTAAAATTTTAAAAAATCTTTTCGAAATGGATTTTTTAGGGTCTTACAATGAAATTTACTTACGTAAATTTCTTACTTCTCCTCTCAGACATTATATTGAGAGAACGGGAAGGTCAAATGATGTTCCTAGCAGTATTAGTGAAACCTGGCACCTCCTGGAACCTGTCTTTCTCCTCCAAAAGATGACAAGCCTCTGTAGTTGGTGCCTTCAGTCTGGATGGAATTTTTTGTTTGTTTTGTTGATTTTTTTTTTTTTTAAGTACATTTTGGATGGAATTTTTCGAAGTGAGAACCGTGGTTCAGACTCTCACTTCCTTTCAGCAAAGCAGGCCTACACAAAGACAGTCTCATCTCTGCAGCTGCTCTGAACCAGACCTTTGGGAGTGCAGAACTCCTGATCCTAAAATGTAAAAGCCCACATTGGAGTTGGGAGTAGTATCTTTTCAAACTGGGGTGAGACCGTGGGAGGGGATAGGAGTAAAATACCTTGAAGGGAAGATATGCATACATTTGGTATTATAAAGAAGAAAATATTTTTCTTTAGAAATGATAATATATATAGATATCAAGCTAAGTGAGTTAATGTTCCTCTTGGGAAACAGAGTAGTGGGCATCCAGGAGTGTGAGCTTGTGATAGGGGAGAGAGAAGGATTTGGGAGGCAGACAGGATCAGAACTGTATATTTTAATAATAAAAATATTATTAGGCACATAAACATACCACACACTAGGCAAGGCACCGCCTGTGTATAATCTCATTTAGCTTTCGCAATAAAGGAGAGGTGGTATTATATAAGAGAGGTTATGTAACTCACCTGTGGTCACACAGCTGATGAGTGGCAGGAACAGAATTTGAACTCAGGTCTTTGACTCCAAAACCTGCACTGTCACTCTGAACCCCTGTGCTGTACTCTTTCGACATACTGGTCTCTAGAAATGGCAGCAGAGGCTAAGGAAGTGGGAGTCTTCAAAGGTTGTTCTTGTCACCATAGAACACCCACACTTATCAGCCTAACAGCTTTGTAGTGTGTTATGGGTGGGAGCCAGCTCCTTTTTGTATCCCAGAGTAACTTCCCTTGTTTAATTGGTTTTTATCCATAATGGTTTCAATCAGTGCATTTTAATAGCTCTCAAAAACAGTCAAATTGAGGTTTCTGTGACAGGGACAGAGAAATATGTGTGTAGCGTAAGGCATTCGGGAGTAGAGAGCCCCTGAGTGGTTTCTGGAAGCACCTTCAAAGACCTGAGTTTTTGCACTTGATTTGCATGTGGGATCTACAGCCTTCCCTCATTCTGGCATTGAAGGCTTTCAGATTAGTATGGAAGATTATTCTGGGCCAGGCTCATTCATTAGGTATGAGGTTAAGTATGTGACCTTAGATGCATCAGATCTGAGTTCCAGTCTCGACTTGGCCACTTGCTGTGTGACCTTGGGCAAGTCACGTGATTGCCTGAGTTTCCTTGTTGGTTAAACAGAGGCCATAATAATACCCACCTCATAGGTTGTTATTAGAACTAATAATACCTGTAAAGTATAAGATCAGTCCCTGGCACGAAGTGCTCACTGTTAACATAACCACCTTCTAAGCCTTAGAATAATAGTAGTTATGATAGCACTGTACCCTGGGACTGCTACTTGGGTTAAATAGAAGCTTGGTCCTCTGATCTTGACCTTCCTGAAGGAGCAGTCTGTACATTCCTCACTTCCCCACTGCGTAGTTGATGTTTGCTCCTCAGGCACCTCAGTCTGGGCTCGATCCCCCACTGGCAGCACAGGCGGCGTAATGCCTGGTTCATAGCCTCTCTCCACCCTCCATCCCAGGTAGCACCCGATGCTGTTAACATTGCCCCCCTCGAAACTGTCCTTCTTTGGTTCCTGTGACAGTGTCTGTCCCGAGTCTCTACCCACCATTCTTGATTGTTCTCCTTTTCTGGCGCCCTTATGCTGCCTGCCCCTTAAGTCTTGGTGTTCTCCAAAATTCCACAGGAGTCCTTCTCTGGTTAGTCTCTACTCGTTTCCTGGGCAAGGTCACTTCTTCAGCAAAGCCCGGCCATTCAGAATCTATTTCTAGCCCTCGTCTCTAGGTCCTTATTCCAAACGACTTTTGCCTATTGTCACTGTGGAGAGTGAGTTTTCAGCTCTTACCTGGGCTATTGCAGCACCGTCCTAAGCAGTCTTCCTGTCGTAAGGGGCTTGTTTTCCCCTTCAATCCATCCTTTACTCTCGAGCTACCACATGCAAACCTCCCTTCCCTCCCTGTCTTCACCTGCTTCTGTGGCTCCCTGTAACCACAGGCAGAGGTAAAAACTCCTCATCAAGGCACGCAAAGCTCTTCATGAGCTGAGTTTCAGCCTACTCCTCTAGCTTCATCTTTGGCTGTTCCAGAATGTGCCAGGCCCTCTGCACATCTCGAGACTTTGCTATGCCCTTCCTGCTTCCAGGACTCCACATGGACCCCTTGCCCTGGCAAATGGCCTTCCCAGCAAATGGCTTTTAAGACTGATCTCAGGTCCAAGGTGTCTGTCCCCTTTTCTTTCTTCCTTTTCTCCCTTTGGACGAAAGCACCCTTCACCCGTGTGCCCAGATGCCCTGCACTCTTGTTGGTCAGAGCACTGAGGGACAGTGGGGGATTTTCTTTCCTCCCTGTGCACTGTGAGCTCTGAGAGCAGATTGTCTTTGTCTCCAATGGCCAGCACCTTCCGTGGCCCCGCTCAGTGTTTGATAAATAGGTGTTAAATGAAAGACTGCATCCGGGCCACCTCGACCAGACTGTCAGCACACCCCCTCTGTGCGATTTATTGTCCCTCCCAGATCTGTGTCCCCTTGTCAGCACCTTAGCTCGGTGCACTGCCATCATGGGTCATCCAGTCTAGGGTCCGTTCGTCTTGGACTCCCCCTCCTTCCTCATTCACTCTAGCCTGTTGTTTTTGCCTCAGCGATACCAGGCATATCTCTGCTACTTTCTGGCTCGGGCTCAGCCTTCTTTCTCTCTCACTCGACTTCAGGTGGTCTCCTGACCCTCATGTCATCCTCTTTTTCCACCACAGCCATTCATGATTTTTCTTCTGCTCACATTTGACCTTGTCATTCTCCTGCCAAAGTTCCTTGGGGCCTCCCTGGTGCTGGCAGAATGTCAGAGTCCTCAGCAAGCATCCCCACATGGCCTGCCCCAAACACAGCTCTCCAGCCTCTGTCCTTGCTACGTTCCTTGCCACTCCCTCTGTGCGCAGCTCCCCCCCCGCCCAGGGGGCTCCTGATCCAGTGCGACCCCCTGACCCCAGCTTTGGGGTAGTGCTGTGATGAATCAGACTCTCAGCCACTTGGCTTTAGGTAACATTTCTGGCCAGTTGTTTAGCCTAGATCAAAGCAGTGCCTACACTGTGACTTTGACTCTAGTGGATTTCCTCTGCCCCTGCTCCTGGCCTCTCCATTCCTGCCCAGAGGCCTTTGGGTAGTTTCAGGTGACAGTTGCAGTTAGCGAGCGCTCTGTGCCACCATAAGGTAAACATTCCTTTGGCCAGAGCTCAGTTTTCCTTCCGGGTTTGTTAACCACTGGTCTTTCTGCCTTGGCGCCAGCCTTGGGAAGTTCTGATGAACATAGGATATTCTGTCAGTAAACCCTTTGTCAGGTCATCTCTTAAGGCTTCCTGTGAGGTACCCAATAGCATAGATAGTAACCAGAGAGCTTTTCCAGGGTGTCGGACTCTTACTCGCAGAACTCCATTTAGAATCTACATTGTACGCCACCACTTTTGCTGGACTACAGCTAGAAGAGTATGGGATTTATGCTGATATCTGTAGCGCCTGTGAGGCCTGCTCACTGAGTACAGTACTATTAAGTACAGTTTTGGACTTCGGATCAGAATAGTATGGGGTTAAGCACTTGGACTTTAGATTCTGAGTCTGACAGATCTGAGTTGAATCGTTGCCTTGCCAGTTACTAGTTGTGTAATTATAGAAAGGTATTATCCTTTCTGAACCTTTTTCTCCTCATTTGTAAAATGAGGGTAAGAATATACCCTACCTCATAAGTGCCTCGTAGAATTAAATGTAATAATATATAAAAAGTGCTTAACAGCAATGTCAGGTCCTAAAAAAGACTCAGTAAATGTCAGCAGCTATCTTTATTATTGTTACTGCTAATATTTACTCTTCACGCAAGTTCCAGTTTTGCAAGTCTTATTGAAGAGATTTAAGCAGGCTTACCTCACAGGGTGTGTATGTATTGGGTAGAGCATTTCATAAAACCTTTGTGTACAGTAGATTAAGTGTGAGTAAGGTTAAAGTTGGTCTAGTTTAAAAGACTTTTCATGTCCTGTGCTCTGTATAGGAGAGGTTCATTTCTTTTCAGGGCAGATGACAGGCCATTTTGTACAGGTATTGTTTGTACCCAGTGGAATCATGCTGGTAGAACAGAATCTTGCTGTTCTGTAATACATAGCACTTGCAGAAAGTATTTCTAGGGGAGACCCAGCAGAATCCACTGCACACAGGAATTTTGGAAGCAGTTGTCTGTTGTGTGCAGTGCCCCTTCTTCCTCGGCCTCAGTGGAGCTGTGCGCGTGGCACACGAGTGCCCCCCATTGACCTGGGCACAGTCGGATGCCAGCAGCTCCCTGGCAGGTGTGTGTCCACTACACGTGGGGTGCTTGCCAGTACCTTCTAAAGGAGAGAAGAATTCAAGTAGCCTGTGGCACTTGCTTGTTATGAGCACGGAGGGTGGTTATCATATCTGTTGACTGGTCTCTAAAGAATACAGATATGGGGGAGTAATATTTTAGACTTAGCTAAAATAAAGAAAAGAATGGACTAGAAGAGTAGAAACTAGAAGAGTAGAAGAGTAGAATTCAATCCTTGAATTTGAAGGATTGTAGCTTCATGGAGAGCCTCCTGAGGGAGCTGTGGCAGAGTTTTTGAGACAGTTACTGTCTAAAGCAGGATCAGTACTTTACAGCCCTTGGACTGGCCTCTTATTTTTGTAAATAAAGTTTTATTGGAACGAAACCATACTCATTTGTTCATGAATTATTTATGGCTGCTCTTGTGTTGTGACAGAGACTGTATATCCCATAAGCCAAAAATAATTGCTATCTAGCCTTTTACAGGAGAAGTTTGTCAACTCTAGCCTAAGGCAATGGCCTTCTCAGGTCTTTTCTCTTAGCAGGACTTGGGATCTTAGAGAGTAGTGTTTAAGAGTGTGGATTTTAGACAGACATGAATTCACATCCCAGCCCTGCTACTAACTAGCTGTGTGACCTTGGGCAGGTGGCCTCACATCTCTGTGCCTCCATTTCTTCTATAAAATTGAGTTACTAATTAGAACATGCCTGACAGGGTTGTCAGAATTAAATGACGTAATGCCTGGATTGCAGTTAGTTGGTATCTGGCATGAATTAAGTGCTGTGTAAATGTTAGCTGCTATTGTTAGGATGATTCTGTGGGTCTGCAAATCACAGTCTACATGGGGCTGCCTGGGGAGGCAGATGCCAAGGTAACTTGAACGAATCCATCTTAAGCGCACTGCTGCTAACTCAGAGAAGAGGAGATGGGGATTTTCTGATACAGCAGGGTAGCAGCTCAGTGAATGGGCTAAGACCCTTGTTCCCATGCGCCCTGATCTTCAAAACAGCACTGCTAAAGATGGTCAACTGGCTGTTTCCTGGCTGACTGCTTTATGCCGGTCCACTCTGTATTTTATTTCCCACCATTTGTGATGTTGCCTTACAGGGTTAGGAAGTATTTCTCCCCTCACACTGTGATTCCAGGTATTGTTTAAAAACTTGAAATTTATATGAATCTTCTAACCTTGTTTGTTCCTTCATTCATCAAACATTTGTGGAGTGCCTGCTCTGTGCTAGGTAATGGTTGCATGCTCTTGTCTAGATCCAGGACGTAGTACTTGTGGATTTGTTTGTTTGCCCTCCTCTTGGCTTTGTGACTGCCAGCTCTGGTTAGTTTTCAAAGTGGTGGCACCCCAGTAGGATGCCAAAGCCAGGAATTATCATTATGTTTGCCTGACTTTATTCTGGGGGAGAAGAGAGAGCGCCACGTTTCAGGGTCTACTGATGGCTGTTTCTTGGGGAGATGAAGGAAGTCAGGGAACAGGTTGACCAGTTATCTGCAAAGAAGGCCCAAAAAACATAGGATTAGGCTCTGATGGGTCTTGCAAAGGAGGCCCATGAAAAATAAAACAAGCTCCAGCAGAGTTCAGGCCTTACCCCTAAGGAACAGCAAACCCAGGGGAATTAGAAAGGAAGTGGAGGCCAAGGCTGGCCAGTGCCCTCCCTTTATCTGCTCCAGGTCAGACCCAGTAGCTCCCTCCCTCTCTTAGGAATACACCCTGAACTTAAAAAGAATCCTTAACTGAGCTTTAGAAACGTAAGACACGTTTTCTAGGCTGGATGTGTTGATGATGGGAGGATAGTGGTCGACAGCTGCTGTGTAGCCGGAGATCAGAGGGATAAATATGAGAAGAAGAAAGTGGACAGTATTGGCCAGTGAAAAACAGCACAGAAAGGGCCTTCCCAGGCATTGTAGCTGTGCTTCTGTGTTACCATCCATCATTACTGACCTAGTGCTGTAAGTTTGGTAGAATCTGACTGTGTCATAATGTCGCTTAAATTCCCACTGCACTTAAAGTCTGCAACTGGGCCACGGAGCCCCGCATGCCCTTGCCCTGCCTATGTTGCCAGGCTTGTCTCATTTCCACGCCTTGCACCCCATGTTCCAGCTATGCCCTGCTTTATAGCTCTTCAGACAGGCAGGGTGCTTTTACTACATACTTGTCCCTCCTTCTGGAAAGCTCATCCCCATGGCTAGCTCCTGGTCTTTCTCCAGGGGTCTGCTTAGAACACCTCTTCCACGGTCTTCTTGAGGACCATGCAGATCCTCCAGTCAGAGCCTCCTCCTGCACGCGGTATTTCCTTTGTGGTTCTCATGCTTGTAACTATTTTTTAGTGTCTGCTTCCCCAGTAAACCCCATGAGGGCAGGGACCACGTCTTTGCTGGAGGTTTGACACGTTAGTTGTTTACTACATTTGTTTACTGACTGAATGACCAGAAGGAACGTCAGTTTATAAATGATGGGGAGGAAAAAGCAAGCTTTAACCTTTTAATTTGTTTTGGTCTTGTTTTCCAAATGATTTCTGAACAAAATATTTTATTACTTTACAGATATATATTATGTTTAAGTGAGTCTCTGAGGTGGCATTTTTCAGTGACTGTGTATGCACTGGACAAACCTTACTTGTTTTGCTCTTCTCCTACAGAATGAAATGTGCCTGGCTACTCAACAGCTTTCTAAGCAACTGCTGGCATATGAAAAACAGGTAACTTGATATATATGTGGCATATAATGCTGTGCTTAGGACTCAAGCGGAGTTCTTATAAAGGAATTCTCTAGAGGCATCCTTTAGAGACCTTCCTTCCTTCCTTTCTTTTTCTCCATAGGCAATTTCCATTTTTTCTTTTGTCTTGCCTTTTCCTATCCACTGATAAATTCTGATGATTATCCCGAAGTCTTTATGATGTATTCTTATTAGCCTACAGAAGAAGTAATCAACTGCCCTGAGGGTTCATATTTTCCGAGGGACTACAAGTGAATCAACACTAAGAATTCCGGGAAACAAACTGAAAGATACCGTTATATCTCAACAGAAGGGTGCTGACCGACAAAGGAGTAGCCTGGGAAGGCTTGTTGACTGCGTGGCTGGGGCAGAACAAGGGGAGAGCTCTAGTTCTCCGCAGTCAGACGCTCTGACGTGATGTGCTCTTGGGAGAAGAGAGGAAGTCGAGGTGGAGGGCAGGGTACTGTGGGGTAACACTATGGTGCTGAATTCCCTAGCATTCAGTTAACACCTGCTGCTTTTCTTCTTTGGTGGTAGAATTTTGCTCTTGGCAAAGGCGATGAAGAAGTAATTTCTACACTCCACTATTTTTCCAAAGTGGTGGATGAGGTAAGATAGCCACATGGCAAGATTTTATTTGATTCTTTTTTGAACTTTCTTTCATCTTTATTTTGGCCCACTTTTTATTTTTAGATATCTACTTAAATATCTGAGAAGGTATCTCAACCTTATCTTCCAAGGTTCATTTCATAAAAGAGGTTGTATGCCGTTCCATTTGTTTCTGGTTTGAGGGCTAAGGCTTTGGTATATATATGAACAATAGACTGAAAGAAAGACTTCTAAGAATTCAGTTTCCTAAGGAGGGAGAATTAGTTTCTCAGGGCTGCTGTAATAAAATTACAAGTAGGTGGCCTAAAACAAGAGAAGTTTATTCTCTCACAGTTCTGGAGGCCTGAAGTATGAAATCAAGTTGTTGGCAGTGCCACGTTCCCTCCAAAGTATCTAGGGGAGAATCCTTCTTTGCTTCTTCCAACATCTGGTGACTCTGGGTGTTCCTTGGCTTGTGGCAGCATAACTCCAATCTCTGCCCCTGACTTCACATGGCCTTCTCTCCCCACGCCACCCTCGTATTTTTTCTCTTCTGTTTGTGTCTTTTTTTCTTATAAGAGCTCTTGTCAGTGGATTTAGGGCCCACCAGGATAACCTAGGATGGTCTTTTTTTGAGATCCTTTATTGAATCTGCAAAGACCCTTTTCCCAAATATTCCACATGGTGTTTGGTATAAACATATCTTTGGGGGGAGTGCGATTGAACCCACTAAAGAGAGATTTCTTACAACTGTTTTTGTAACTGTATTGTATAATACATTTGGAATATTTGTGAAAAGCAGGTATTGTTATAGAAAAAGTACATAAATCATAATTGTAAAAAACACGAGCTCAGATGCTACTGGTGTTGGGCAGAACCCTCTGCCAAATTAGGTAGGTATGAACTGTTTCACCTTCCAAGGAGTGTGTAGTACCTACAGTAGAATATCACCATAGAGAATAAGCAAAGAAGGCAATGTACAGATGCCATTTCACTGTGCAATCATTGATATGAACGTAACGCTATCTTCAGTTCATAAAATGAGAAACTAACGTTCATATGAAATTGTACAAGTTGCCTGTTCATTCATTCAACAGATCAGTTCACCGAGGCATTATTCATTCAACAAACATTTACTGACCACCTACTATTTAGCAGATGCAATTCTAGGCACCGGGGATATAGATACAAACTGTCCACTTCCTTGTGAACTTTGTCCTCTGTCCCACTGCTGTGGCTCTTTGAAGTGTGTGATAATATGGATGCATATCTATTCCAGAAGAGGAGGAGGATGAATGGAGAATGGAATTAGAGAGGAGCAGAAAGTAAATTTTTTTGAAGGTGGGGAGAAGAATTTTTCTTAATTAACAGTGAATGAATAACCCAGGGGGAGAAGCAGTAGTCTACACCCACTGAAGTTATGTGTTTTCTTGACTAGAGGAGATTTGCTCAGGAGATGTGATTAGTTGTCAAAACCCTAAACCGGGATTTCTACTTTAAGATACTTACTCAGAGCTGTATTTTCATGGGTGGGAATGATGATTCTTTTTTTTGAATTAATTTTTTATTGAAATATAGTTTATTTACAATGTTAGTTTCTGGTGTACAGCAAAGTGATTCAGATATATGTATCTTTTTTTCATATTCTTTTCTGTTATGGTTTAGTACACGATATTGAATATAGTTCCCTGTGCTATACAGTAGGACCATGTTGTTTATCTACTTTATATATAGTAGGCTGTGTCTGCTAATCCCAAACTCCTAATTTATTCCTCCCCTCTTCCCCTTTGGAAACTATAAGTTTGCTTTCTATGTCTGTGAGTCTGTTTCTGTTTTGTTAATAAGTTCATTTGTATCATGTTTTAGATTCCATGTATAAGTAATATCATATGATATTTGTCTTTCTCTCTCTGACTTAACTTCACTTAATACGATAATCTCCAGGTCCATCCATGTTGCTGCAGATGTCATTATTTCATTCTTTTTTATGGCTGAGTAGTAGTCCATTTTGTGTGTGTGTGTGTGTGTGTGTGTGTGTGTGTGTGTGTGTGTGTGTGTGTATACACACCACATCTATATCCATTCATCTGTCAATGGATGAGTAGTAGTCCATTTTGTGTGTGTGTGTGTGTGTGTGTGTGTGTGTGTGTGTGTGTATACACACCACATCTATATCCATTCATCTGTCAATGGACACTTAGGTTGCCTCCGTGTCTTGGCCATGTAAATAGTGCTGCTGTGAACATTGGGGTGCATGTATCTTTTCGAATTAGAGTTTTCTGTGGATATATGCCCAGGATTGGGATTGCTAGGTCATATGGTATCTCTGTTTTTAAGTTTTTTAAGGAACCTCCATACTGTTCTCCATAGTGGCTGCACCAATTTACGTTCCCACCAATAGCATAGGAGGGTTCCCTTTTCTCCACACCCTCTCCAGCATTTAGTGTTTGTAGACTTTTTAATGATGGCCATTCTGACTGGTGTGAGGTGATACCTCATTGTAGTTGTGATTTGCGTTTCTCAAACAATTAGAGTAGTTCTTTTAGTGGGGAGTGACTCATTGCAGAAGGATGGAAGCCTAGAATTGTGATTTAAAGGCAGTGTCATGGCCTCCTGGAAGCTTAACACTGTGAGTTTTTAAACAAGCCTCTTGATGTCAAGACCTAAGCCAGTGAAAGCAGTTAACTCAGGTGGGAAGAGTGTAGTAGCTTTTGAGGTGTTTTTCTCAAAAGGTGGGCCTGCATCAGGTTGAAAATTTTTCAAGAGAAGTAACTTGACTCAGAAATTGAAAAATCCAACTAAAAATAGAGATTTGTGTTGCTTATATTTAATAGAATGCATTGGATTCCGGTATTCGATGTCCTAGGCATACAGAGATTTTTTATCCTTGGTGATTGTACCAAAAGCAAGGTTTCTAGATTACTTCCTTTTAGTGCATCTGAGACAGGAAATCTTTGGCATTATGGATTTCATTGCCCACTATGTGTCAGGCCCTCTGCTCTGAGTGTTGCCTATTCATGGTTTGTTTTATCATCAAAAGAGCCATGCAAGGAAGATGCTGTTATGCCCATTTTCCGTGTGACGATACTGAAGTGCCAAGAGGTGGTCTGTGCTCTTCGCACTCCCCTCAGCAAAGGTGCTGTGTTTGGAAGTGACTATCCCTTACCTCTCAAAGCCCCAAGGCAAAAAGTTGGTGACACAGACCACTTGATCCTTAAGAAGCAGTAGTAGAGTAGCTAGGAAGTTTGCCATTCTTGAATTGCATAACCACTGGAAAGAAAACCATTTAACCTCTCTGAGTTTTGTTTTTTTTCATCCGTAAATGGCAGTAGCAGGACAGCCCACTTAATTAGGCTGTTATAAAGGTTAAATTAAATAATTATATCAGAGCATTCGGCACAGAGCCAATTCATCTAATTAACTGTTTAGTAAAAAAACAAAAACAAAAAACAGTACATTTCTTATTGAAGCTATTCAGGAAAAGTAGTTAACACATTATATCCTAATGCATGTTTTGGCATGGCTGTCTTCATGTGTTCCCCTCAGAAAAAACTGCCATTCTTTGGCTTGATTGAAAGATAGGGAGAACATTGACTTCTTGGCCTGTCACTCCCTGGCCCGACAGATGGTTGACCTGAAGCCAGTCTTTAAGCTTGTCAGAGCAGCCTCTGCAAGCACAACCCTGAAGGACCACATCTGTTGTGGGGAGATCCGTGTGCAGAAGGGGGATTCGGACACGTGACTGCTATCACTGCTGAAAGAAAACTTTGCCACATGTTTACTCCACAAGATGACTGCTGGGTGACCTCCCCTTATATACCCAGCAGGAGTCCCAGAGCACCCTCACAATATCCGGAAGTCTGGGCCTACCACGTGTTTAAAGTTGTGGCAGCTGTGTGAGCATGAAAGACAAACTCTGTATCCCACACAGTGTGTTGGAAAGAGCATAGATTTTGGATCCCAGTAGCCCAGGATTAAAATCCCAGGTGTGTCACTTAGTTGCTTTCTGGATTTGGAGATTTATTTGCCCTCCTGTACAAATGAGGATAATAAATAACACCCATCTAACAGAGTAGGTGGGAACTAAGTGGTATAAAGCACAGAAAGAGCTCAAAAGTGGTAGTGCTGATCGTGATCATTTTTATTTCTCCTAGACGATTTACAAAGACAGGATTTAGTTAAGGCCTTTAGGTAGAAGGGGAGAAGGAATCAAGGGCTGTTAAAATTATCTAGTGAGGAGGAGCACATTTGAATACAGCTTTCTTGTGCTTAGAAAGGTCTGAAATCTGGCTGAGTTATTTCTGCGGGGAACATTCTTTCTCCACGGCAATTCCCGGGCCCCCAGTGTCTGTAGTTGCAGGGTTAGTAGGTTCCCAGCAGGCCTGTCTTTCAGGGGTGACTTAAGCCCCCTCTGAGAGTGAGAGCACACAGAGGCCCGGCAAAGTGCTGACCGGTGCTGCCAGCACATCAGAGCTTTCTCCCTGTCTAGGTGGGTGTGGCTCACATCAAGAACACAGAGCCACATCTTGCACAGTCAACAAACAATAACTGTGGGCTCGGAGACTCTTAGCAAACTTAACTGATGCCCCGGTCAGCTAGAAACTTGCATTTAGTTTTTAATACCTCTTAGCTTATGTCATTTACTGGTTTATGCAGGGTATTTATTTGCTAAGGAAGTGTAACTGAGCTCTTTAACCACATGGATGTGTTCAGTGTGATCCCTCAGTGAAATAAGACAGTGTCAGTAATAGTGGGTATAATTTTCTTCAGTAGATTTCTCTTTCTTTCAGCTTAATGTTCTCCATACAGAGCTGGCTAAACAGCTGGCAGACACAATGGTTCTACCGATTATACAGTTTCGAGAAAAGGATCTTACAGGTAAAGTATCTGAGTTCAGTGCCATATACTGTAAGAATATTAATTCATTTAATAGTAATTTTTACTGCAGTTATTTCTTTAACTGTGTGGATCATTGAGAAATGCCCTCTTTTTCAGCTTTTATTAAATCTTCGCTATGTTCTTGGCTCACCTAAAGGAAGTCACAGGCCAATAAGAAAACAGACTTGGAAGCAGACAATTGTAATATTATGTGATGAGGGCAGCAGGACAGAGATGTACAAGGAATAGAAATGGCACACAGAAAGGCGTGATTACCCTTTGAGGATGAGGTGCCAGGGAAGGCTTCCCAGAGAAGAAGAAGATGTCTGAGCTGGGTTTTGATAAATAAATGTTTACCAAGTAGACAAAGACGGCAGGCTTATATTACAGGTTAGGGGACATTTGTAAAGGCATGCTGTTCTTGAGGAGCCATGAACACTTTGGAATGTAAAGTGGGAGGCTTGGAGAAGAAAGGACAGAGTGGGGACCATGCTTTATCTGTGCTAGACTCTGGGGGTACAGCTGTGAACAAGGTAGATAGGGTCCCTGTTCTGATGGAGCTCCATTTTAGTGAGTGGGAGCATCTGTGACTAGTTCAGAGAGCCTAGTTGATCTTCTGGATTAATTTTGATTCTTCAACTAAAGTAAAACTTTAGAATAATTTTATATCATTTGAAATCAAGGTAGTCAAAAACTAAATATAAAGAATAGGGACTTCCCTGGTGGC